>NW_007731532.1:146244-147326 GCF_000696425.1 Galeopterus variegatus
GTCTTATTTCAATTATTTGTAAAATGGGAAAAATAATAATGTCCAATTCATAGGATTTTTTAAAAAAAGTTAAAAGGTTAAATAAGATAATGGCATGTAGAAAGCACTGAATAAATGTTTGCTATTTTTATTATTGATGACCAAAATATAATTTGAAATAATCCATTGCCTTTTCAACTATTCTTATTTGCATTAAATTATTGTGAGTGGTTGCTCTAGAGATTAAAATACAATTCTTAGTAGTTCATAGTCCAGTTAGACATTGTACCAATTCACATAAAATATATAAAGCTTGCAATTGTAAGGTCTGTTTATCCCTTTTGCCATGTCCTTTATGCTATTATTGTTATATGTACTAAATCTATATATTATAAAGCCAACAAGATGACAGTATAATCTCACTTTAAGGAGGCAAATGTGTTTTAAAGAAATTACCAGGAAATTAATCTTTTTTATTTAGTCAGATATTTAAAATTTCTGATGCTGTTTGTTTTTTATGAAAATTCATATTTCCATCTGTCAACATTTGCTTTCAGACTATAGAACATCCTTAGCATTTCTTGTTGTGCAGCTATGCTTTATAGATCTTTATATATCCCACTTACTGTGTATATTCTTACATTTTCTTGCAGAAATATTAGTGGGTTTGTTTTTGCAGCCCTATGGCAGAACCTGCTTGGGGTATCATGCTGTGTTACTTGGATAGACTGTGCATAAACTGAGGAGCTGAATCAACAAGACTTGGCCATGGTATGTGGCAGCATAGTTAGTAAGGGAGGAAGAGAGAAGGAAAAGATTATTCCCAGTCTTATTGCTTGGTCAGTAGGGGTGAGTGTGGTGCCTTTTAATGCAAAGAGTGGCCGAATAGCAAGTCTGATGGGGAATTGGAATGGGGACAGGAGGAGCTGCTGAGTTCAGTTTTGTGCATGTGATCACAGCACATCCATGTCCAGGAAGTAGATGGATATGCAAGTCTGGGGCTTAGAAGGGAGGTCTGCATTAGAGATGCATAGACTTGTGTGTCATCTGCAAATGGGTGATGACTGAAGCAATGAGATTGCTTGAGGTCATTCAAGGAGAAT
>NW_007731532.1:148459-149942 GCF_000696425.1 Galeopterus variegatus
GACCTGAGCATGTTTTTTCCATGATGATAGGAAGAAGCCAACAGAGAAAGAGATTTAAAGATATGTGATGAAGCACGTTCTCCAAGGAAGGAATGAGGCCTTGAGGACAGGTGGAAGATGAGCCTTAGGGGACAGGACGGTCACTCTAGTACTGCAATAAGAGTAGGGAGAAGAATGCAGGAATGGCACAGGCCACAGCCAGCAAGCAGGGGAGGGCTTTGCTTGCCTACTCCTCCTGTTTTCCCACTGAAGTGGAAGATGGGCACTGAGATTGAAGAGACAGATGAGCTGGCTAGATGATTCAACAGGAGCAGATAGGTTTTGAAAAGCCACTGTGGAGACTTAATTAGGGAAATGAAAGAATTTGTAGGTGAAACAAGGGTCAGGTGAATCTGCAGTCACACCAATCAATAACTCCTTTTCTCCCTGTGAAAACCAGGAGACGACTCAGCGTGATGCTATAAACACTCCCTGAATCTGCAGGTGTTTGTCATAGGTTTCTCTCTTTTCTTCTGTGAGATCTCACGATAGGTGACACTCTGCAGCTGCCTCCAACCATGGAAGTACCAGCATTTTTCCAGCCATCTTGCCCCTAAAGTTTTCCTTTTGCATCCTCCCTCATCAATGCTTATATGAATACTGCATTACATAGATGGTAACATAAACCTATCTGAGAGAAGACCTAAATGTTGGCTTCAGCACATGATTTAAGCAAAGTCATTACCTGAAAGAAAAATACCTTTCCACTTTGAGAACCATCCCCAGAGACTTCACAGCCAAAAACCCATGAACTCCTCGAAGGATTCTCCTGAGACTAGAAATGCTTCATTTTGGGTATTTCATGTGAGGGATATTTTTAGTAGGCATTGATTTCTTATAGAAACTGTGCTTCATGTTGCCCGGTTCTTTTCATTCATGTACTTTTGAAAGGGTTTTTGCTGAAACTTCAGAGGGAAAAAAAAGTCTACAGGAGCCTCTGAAAGGACATGAATATAGAGATCTGTTTGAGTTTTATGGGAATCCTAAAGCATTATCAGAGAAGGTCTGAGCTCAGAGGGCAGGTGCTGTCAGCTGGCAGATGATCTTGGGGGTGAATGGTTTTTGCATTGGGGGACAGGAAGGTGGAAGAACAGAGGTTTACTGCTGACAAGCAGAGGCTGATAAGGGACATCACAGAACCAATGAGCCTATATGCTAGTGGAGGAGTCAGGGAAAGTCATATTCACTTAGGTAAAGGGCAATATCAAAGGAGACACCAGAGTCTGTTTTATTCCTTCATGCATTTATTCATTTGTTCATGGAGCGGGTGTCTTTGGAGCTAGTGGTAGAAAAGAAGTAGGCTTTAGAAACTGGCTAACAGATGGAGGTCTTAAACGGAGGGATTGATAGGAATACTGGTGTAGAAGTAGAAAAGCACACACGTAACACAAAGAAGGGGGAATGGTTTCATTTGCTTGAAATGAAATACATATAGAAGAGAAGT
>NW_007731532.1:150259-153111 GCF_000696425.1 Galeopterus variegatus
TCATGGAGCGGGTGTCTTTGGAGCTAGTGGTAGAAAAGAAGTAGGCTTTAGAAACTGGCTAGCAGATGGAGGTCTTAAACGGAGGGATTGATAGGAATACTGGTGTAGAAGTAGAAAAGCACACACATAACACAAAGAAGGGGGAATGGTTTCATTTGCTTGAAATGAAATACATATAGAAGAGAAGTCTGGATCAGATTGGGTGGAATCATGAATGCTGGGATAACATCTTTCCTCCCTGCATTCAGCAAGGGTTTTGCAAAGATCAGCCGGCATGGACAAGTTGTACTGGAAGTAGAGAGATTGGAGGCAGGGAGACCAGCTGGGCATGTTTTGAAGAGTCCACCTGGTAAAGGCTAAGGTTGTGAGTCAGGGGAGTGGGTGTGGGACTGGAGAGGAGCAGTGGAAGATATCACAGAGTCATAAATATGCTGATAGGAGAAGGCATGACAACAGAGAGGATGTGAGTGACAAGGGAGGGAGGGCTTGAGGTTACAAACCCAGGGACGGTCAGGATGGTGGTACCCTGACCACCCAGACCAAAATGGTCCCCAGTCATTTGCCAACATCTCACCCTTGGCAGAGCACTTAGAACAATCTTGCCTTTCCTGGTTTATTTATTTACTTTGTATTATATTTCTTTCCCCACTAGAAAGTATGTTTCACGCGAATGGAGAACTTTTAAAAATTCATCAGTATATCTCTGCCTCCTAAAGCCTCACCTATCAAGTAATAGGTGCTCAACAAATATGTGTTGAGTGAATGCTGAATGGTGCCCTTTTATAGAAAAAGAAAAAATGAAAGGAATAATAAGTAATCTAAGAAAATAATTTCAGAAGTCATAACAAATAATTCAGCTCAGCTCAGCTCCCACATGAATTTAGGGATATAACATAGTGTCTCTTCTTCTCACCTTCGAATCTATGAAATATGGATAATATTGCTTTTCCCCTTGCTTTATGGCTTTGAACATAAAATCACAGAATGTGTATAAAATCACTTTGGAAAATTAAAAGTGGTAATTCAAATATAAGATCTTATCTGGGAGGAGGTGGTGTTACTGTTTCTAATATTTTCTCTAAAAGAGCATAAAATTGTTTTGAATTGAATTATCTGTAGAAATTATTAAAGGCACTAAATTCTTGTTTTCTTTCTTTTTTTCTCTTTTAACATGATGTGACTGTGGATGAAGCTGTGATCTATGAGTTTAAAGAGGTACCCAGTGGCCTTTCACCAATTAAATTTTCTCTAGATAAGCCCTGGGCAATTTTAAAATGAGCAATGATAATAATAAGAGGTATGGTTTCCTAGAAAATGAATCTTACTTTTGTCACAAAGAAGGTTGAGCAGAAGTAGGTCTTTGAATTTTCATGGAGGCGGATGGGGTCTCCATACAGTTCAAGCTAAGTATATAAGAGTACTTCAGAAGTCACAATGTGACTGCATCTCCTAGAATATCAATTATCAATGTTCAAAGATTTTGACAAAAAGATAACATCCTTTATTCCCCTGGGGCCTTTGCATTGCTCTTTCATGGAGAATTTCCTTTGGAAAAGTTGCCATTCTTCTTTGTGCATTTTTTGAAAAGCTGCCTTTCTGTCCTGGCTGTAGGTTTGTAAGTCAGAGTTGAGTGGTCACATGGAAAAGGCCAGGAAAGAAGGGTTTAGAGTAAAAATGCTAAGTCCATAGGCTTTGACAAGACTGGGTGTGGGAGAAGATAAAGCAATGTTCCAGGTCCTGGGTGCTGATGGTCTCTTACATAGTGAGGACCAGGGCTACATCTGCTCAGTGACTCCATGTGGCAGAGGTCAGGAGGAAGGTCAGGAAATGACAGCTAGCTGGACTATAACATATAATAGAAAGACCGTGTAACACTAAATGAAAGAGAAGCTCAGGCAATTTATACAAGGGTACTTCAAAAGTTCATGGAAAGATTCATATTCTATTTTTCCACGAACTTTTTGCGTTCACTTAAATCCTTTTATTCATGCCCATCCTTGCGGCTGCTGTCTGTCCTTCTATGAAACTGCCCAGGATAGCTGTATAAATTTCTATTGTTTTTAAGCTGTCCAGTTTATGGTATTTTGTTATAGCAGCATGAGTGGACTAAGACAACATCTTAATGGGAATAATGATTGTCTCATTTCTTATCGACTTATTGATTTCTTGTCTGATTTCTTGTTGATATTTTCAAGAAATAAGCAATAATCCCCATGCTTGAGAATAAATGAGACCATCATTATTCTTATTAAGATGTTGTCTTAGTCCAATCAGGCTTCTATAGCAAAATACCATAAATTGGCTGGCTTAAAAACAACAGAAATTTGTTTCTTCTCACAGTTCTGTAGGCTGGGAAGTCCAAGATCAAGGCACTGTAGATTTGGTGTCTTCTGGGAGCCCATTTCCTGGTTCACATACGGCACCTTCTCACTGTGTCCTCACATGGGGAAAGGGACCAGCTAGCTCTCGAGTGTCTCTTTCATAAGGGTACTAATCCCATTTATGAAGCCTCCACCCTCATAAACTCATCACCTCCCAAAGACTCTACTTCCTCACACCATTACCTTGGGTGTAAGGATCTCAATTTATGAATTTGGGGGGGCACAAACATTCAGACCACAGCAGGTATGGATTTTTCATCCAAGAAAATAGTAGGGGGCTTTTCTGTGATTTACCTTAGCATACCAGCTGTTAAAGAAGGACTTTTCCATCACATTAACCAGTCAAGGGATTTTTATGACGTACAGCTTGATAGTGCCTTTTGACTCCAGTGAAAACATTTCAAAATAGCCACTGCCTATCGTAGGATATTGACATTCTTTTTTTTTTTTTTTTTTTTTTTTTTTTTTTTT
>NW_007731532.1:154051-157268 GCF_000696425.1 Galeopterus variegatus
GCGCCGCCGCGCTTCCCAAGCGGCGCACTATAGCAGTGCGCCACCGGGCCGGCCCCAGGATATTGACATTCTATGCACAAGTTCTTTACAAATTAGCTCATTTAATTCTCACAACAAATGCATAAGGTAGATTATTTTATTTATTATTTTACTATTTTCTCTGTGAGGAAATGGAGTTTTAGAGAAAACAAGTGTCTTGCTCATGAGGACACAGTGAAGAACTACCGTTCATATGTACATCATTTTAACTCCAAAAGCCATGCTCTGTTTAACACGACCGTTAAATCAGTCTGATCTAAATAGAGCTGCTTTTTTTTTGAGAAGTTTTGGTTGTCTAGTTCAATTACAGCTGCAAACATCACCTACACAGAATCCCTTATTCCTTAATGATACTGAATAAATGGAGCTTTTGTGGCATTTTGCCTTTGTCCTGCTCTTTTATCATTAGGTTGACCTGCAGCTTTTTATTTTTGATGCCACTGACCTGGCATGCAAACTTAGGGCATGATGCCCCAGTTTTGCAGACAAAAAAAAAGTTGCTTTATTTAAAAATCCTGCTATGTCTGGAGTTTTTCCAGTGAAATTTAAGTACTTATGACAGGTAACTACATGGAATATTAAATGACGTAGACAAAGATATTTGCCAAATAAATGCATAAAGATTCCATAGCCTTGAAAGCCATCTCCTTTCCAGAAAGACAGAACAGACTTTCAAAAAGTGCGGGTGACTGAGTCAATATCAAAGCCTTAGACTTCTTTCTAGTTCCTCCCAGTCCTACCCTGAACTCGATCAGCCACACCATCCGTCTCTGTGACTGTTATCCTCATTCAAGCCACCACCTGAGCTGGTCCCTTTTATACTGACAAGTCTCTGTAACCAATATGATCTAGCATGGCCCAATTTTGGAGTTATTTGACCAGGAAAAGTTTATTTTTCTTGCTTTAAGATCTTTGAGCAACTGATATCCTCTGTTCAGGATGCTCTCCTTTTGACTGTTACATGGTTAGCTCATTCGGTCTTAGCTTAATTGCTAATTCTTCAGAGAGGCTTTCCCCAACCATCCCCTCTAGGTAGCCATTGGGTCATTCTCTATAAGTGCCTCTTTTACTTTTCTCCACACTGTTTATTATGATCTATTATTTTATTGTTTATTCACTGATTTATTATTTCTTCATTCTCTCCATGAGAGAAGCGACATTTTCAGACTTGTTTCCCCTGTATCTTCAGCATCATGAACAGTGCCACACACCTAGTGGATAGGCATTAAATATCTGTTGAGTAAATGACAGGGATCTTTTAACTTATATTAAATAGGGAATGTTACTCTGAAAGACAAGGAAACAATTGGAAGTATCTTTTTATTAAAAAAAGTATGTGTGTATAATATATATATTATGTATAAATATATAATAAAAGAAAGAAAGAAAGACCACAATAAAATGTTGGACTTTCAGAAGGAGAGAACACACCTATAGTCACCAGAGGCAGGAAAGGGGGAGGGGGAGGGTTAGAGAGTAATGGGTAAGGGACACAAAAAGTAATTATGATGTGTAATGATGAACATGCAAATAATATTGATTTGATCATCACATACTGAACACAAATACTGATAGTTAACTCTGTACCCCATAAATATGTTCAATCAAAAATAACTAAACAAATAAAATTTTTAGGAAAAAAGGGAAATAAAGCCTTCTATAACTCAGCAGTTAATGCAAAAATCTTAGAATACCTTAAATTCCATTTATTCCCTTCCTAATTACCTGGCATTGTTTTCATATTTTTTTTTTAGTTCTATTTAAACCCTAAACCATAAATATTAAAAATGAATAAATAAATAAATAAAAATATTTCTGTAATGAATTGATTAATCAGCTTGGCTCTTTAAAAACTTAATCCAGATCTATCACTCACTCTCAAAACATATCAAAGCTTCATAGGCCTGACATTGTTTCCTCTCCCCGCGTTCCAGATGTATAATCTATTCTTTTCTCTCTTACTCTTGCTCTTTCTTGCTGGAGCCATTCAGTCCTCCGTGCGGTTTCTCAGCCATGCCAGGCACATCCTGTCGAAGGGTATTTGCAACAGCTCTTCCTTCTGCCTGGAATGCTGTTTGCTTGATCTATCCCTTACCTTCTTCAAGCCTTTGCTCAAGTATTACCTTCTCAATGAGGTAATCCTAGTCTCCCTCCTTGCAGTCCCAGTCCATTCCACTGCAGCTCTTTTGTACTCCTGGTTTCCCTTATTCCGCTCATTATTCCCTGATAATGTTTTATCAACTTCTAATACTCTCTGCATTTCCTTATTTTTATATATTTATATATTTTATGTTTTGGCATAATTTAAAATTGGGTATATTATTTGCTGTCTCCACTAGAATAAAAACTCAAGAATGGGGAGGGCATGGATTTTTGACTTTTTATTTCACTCTTGTAGTCTGTTTCTCAAATAGTTCCTGGGATGTAATACGTTTTCTTTTTTTCTTTTTTTCTTTTCCTTTTTGTCTTTTTTCGTGACCAGTAACGGGATTGCAACCCTCGGTGTCACGCCCATACCACGACCGGCAACGGGATTGCAACCCTCGGTGTCGCGCCCGCACCACGCTCAACCAGTGAACGGACCGGTCTCTATATGGGACCTGACCCCTCGGCAGGAGCGCCGCCACGCTCCCAAGCGCTGCAATCTACCGAGTGCACCACTGGGCCGGCCCTGTAATAGGTTTTCAATACTAGTTGTTGAAACAAACAAATAAATGTTACAGAGTTAAATGTTCTATGTTCTGAGAACCTTACAGTCTGATGGATTCTGTGGCTGGTAATGTGTAGTTTTCTAGATCTGTTCACTATAACCTCAAAATTTTAATTCAGCTTATATGTAGACTTACCCTGGTAAAACTTCAAATCATTCAAGGTTAAAAGGAGGTCTGAAACCTTTTATTACTTTTTTAAAAGGAAAAACAGTTTCCCTACATGAGACTGAAAAATCAGGTTGGTATCTGAGTTTATTGGTTGCCAAAAATTATGGAAAAATGTTTAAGGTTTAAAGGAAAACTGTTTCGAATCTAAAATTCTATACATTTCTAGATTGTCAATCCACAATATAAGCAAGACAGAGATGTTTTAAAATGCAATGATTTAAAAGATTTAATTCCTACAAAGTTTTTAAAAAGGTGTTTGAGATTGTACTCCAGAAAAATGAAAAAGGGATCTAAAAAGA
>NW_007731533.1:0-436 GCF_000696425.1 Galeopterus variegatus
ATTTAATCTGTTTTTACAGCATCCACAGCTACTAAAAAACTCCCTCATGACATTTTCAATGTGTAAGGTTCACTCAAGACATGACTTCTCTCTTCTGGTCATATTTTGATGGCAGATATGATGATTTATTACACTTTCTTTCATCTCAGTAGGACACATTTTTGTTACAGAAGTGCTGCCAGGTTACTATCTGAAGAGCACTTCCAGCACCGCAGCGCACAGCAGGAGCAGGGACTGGTCAGGTCTGGGCTCAGAGCTGCTCAGGCGAGGCCAGGCAGTGCCTGGCAGAAGCAGAGTATCCACTTCCCCACCACCACCAGGCATGGCAGTGTCCATGGATCTGGAACCCTGAGGAGGACTGGCTCCTTTACTGCGGCAACACAGTTGATTCATTGCATGTGTATTAGTCAGAGTAACTACCCTTTGTAATAGCAAC
>NW_007731533.1:5387-6892 GCF_000696425.1 Galeopterus variegatus
ACAATACAAAAGATCAATGGATCGAAAAGTTGGTTTTTGGAAAAGATCAATAATATTGACAAACCATTAGCAAGGCTAACTAAAAAGAGAAGAGAGAAGACCCAAATAACAAAAATTAGTAATGAAAAAGGTGATATTACAACTGATACCTCTGAAATACAAGGAATCATTCAAAACTACTATAAACAAGTATACACCAACAAATTTGAAAATCTGGAGGAAATGGATAAATTTCTGGACACACCCAAGCTACGAAAACTGAGCCAAGAAGATGTAGAAAATCTGAACAGACCAATAACAGTAAAAGAGATTGAAGCTGTTATCAGAAGGCTCCCAACAAAGAAAAGCCCAGGACCAGATGGATTCACAGCAGAATTTTACCAAACATTCAAAGAGGAATTGACACTAACTCTCTACAAACTATTCCAAAAGATTGAAACAGAGGCAATTCTCCCAAACTCATTCTATGAAGCAAACAACACCCTGATACCAAAACCAGGTAAAGATACAACTGAAAAAGAAAACTACAGGGCAATATCCTTGATGAATATAGATGCAGAAATCCTCAATAAAATACTAGCTAACAGAATACAGCAACACATACGCAAAATTATACACAATGATCAAGTGGGATTCATCCCAGGGATGCAAGGTTGGTTCAACATATGAAAATCAATAAGTGTGATACACTTTATCAACAAAATCAAACACAAGGACCATATGATCATCTCCATAGATGCTGAAAAAGCATTTGATAAAATTCAACAATCGTTCATGATAAAGACTCTCTATAAATTAGGTATAGATGGAAAGTATCTCAACATAATTAAAGCCATATATGATAAACGCACTGCCAATATCATCTTTAATGGTGAAAAGCTGAAAGCTTTTCCTTTAAGAACAGGAACTAGACAAGGATGTCCGCTCTCACCACTCCTATTCAACATAGTATTGGAAGTGCTAACCAGAGCAATTAGAGATGAGAAGGAAAGAAAGGGCATCCAGATTAGAAAAGAGGAAATCAAACTGTCCCTCTTTGCAGATGACATTATCCTATATATCGAACAGCCTATAGTCTCTACATAAAACTCTTGGAGTTGATAAATGATTTCAGCAAAGTAGCAGGATACAAAATCAACACACAGAAATCAGTAGCATTTCTATTCTCCAATAGTGAACATGCAGAAAGAGAAATTAAGAAAGCTTGCCCATTTACAATAGCCACCAAAAAATAAAATACTTAGGAATTGAGTTAAGGAACTGAAACAACTTTACAAAAAAAAAACAAGTAACCCAATTAAAAAATGGGCAAAGGAGCTAAATAGGTATTTCTCAAAGGAAGATATACGAATGGCCAATAGACACATGAAAAAATGCTCAACATCACCCAGCATTCAGGAAATGCAAATCAAAAAAACACTGAGATACCATCTCACCCCAGCTAGGATGGCTAATATCCCAAAGACTGTGAATGATAAATGCTGGCGAGGTTGTGGAGAAAAAGG
>NW_007731533.1:7892-13180 GCF_000696425.1 Galeopterus variegatus
TCCATCATCAGATAAGTGGATACGGAAAATGTGGTATATCTACACAATGGAATACTACTTTGCTATAAAAAAAAATGAAATACTGCCATTTGCAATGACATGGATGGACTTAGAGAGAATTATATTAAGTGAAACAAGTCAGGCACAGAAAGAGAAATATCACATGTTCTCACTTATTTGTGGGAGCTAAATAAATAAATAAATACACAAACCACCTGTGGGGGAGGGAAGAAAACACAACAATTACAATTCCTTGTAGTTGATACAACAAGTGAACAGAAAGGACATTGTTGGGAGGGAGGGGGGAGAGGGAGGGGGAAGGAGGTTTCCGTAATGGGCCACAATAATCAACCACATTGTATATTAACAAAATAAAATTTAAAAATTAATAAAATAAAATGTATTTTTAATGGACAAGTAAATAAATAAAATAAAAAATAATTATATAAAAAAATAAGAGCAGAGTCATGGTAGAAAGTGTGAACAGGTTTAATATGATGAATAAGAGATACAGATTTCACAGAGAAAGTGCAGCCTAGCTCCAGAGACTGAGCAGGCCTCATGCCAAGTTTATCACAAAAGTGAGAAATACACACTTAAAGTTCAGTACAGAGTGCAGGCTGGCTCAGGAGAGTGAGCAGCCACCTGCTAAAGTAAGCTTAACACAAAAGTAAAGAAGCATGCACACCTCAGCCAGTGAAGTGCAGGCTGGCCCCAGGAAAATGAGGAACAACCCGCCTTCTGCCGGGATTCAGCTTTTACAGTTTTGCTATTTAATGAATATTAAATTAAGGAGGAGAGGTGGCTTCCTGTTATGTAACACAGTCTTACACATGCTCAGTGTTCTCTTTCCAGAGCATGTTTATTGATCATATTCTATCACATTCACTGAAAATACTCAAGAATATTCTGTGCTCTTTAGCACCTCCAGTGGAAAGTCATTCAAAGGATAAACTCCCTTCCACTGAGCATGCTCAGTCACTGGGGTTATATAAGCCTGTGTAAATCCCTTTTGCTGAGCATGCCCAGCCACTGGATTTGCATAAATCCTCCCCTTGTGGTCTCAATCTCCCCTTGTTGGTGTGGAAAATAGGTTCAAAAAGCAACAATAACTCTCCTCTAGGGGAGGGGTAAGGGGAAGGGTCCTGAGACCTCAGGGAGTGGCTTGAAAACCAGAGATGTGTCCTGAAACCTGAACCCAGGAAAACTGAGCACCTCCTATCTCAGCTGGACTGCTAGGACTGTGCTCTCATGAATGGATTGATCCATTCATGGAGTAACAGGTTTAATGGGTTGTCATGGATGTGGATCTAATCGTTTTACAAGGAGAGCATGTGAAAAGGTTAGCTCTCTTGCTCGTGCCATTTCTTGCTATGTGACACCCTGGTCACCACAGGATTCTGTAGAGAGTCACCACCCAGACAAAGGCCCTCACCGGATGCACCCCCTGGACTGTGGACTTCCCAGAATCCAAAAAGGTAAGAAATAAATTTCACTTCTTTATAAATTACCCAGTTTCAGGTGTTCTGTTATAAGCAGGAGAAATGGACTAATACAGCCTGGAAACTGTGTTGGCTGTTCTCTACCCACTGGACAGAAGNAACAAGTCAGGCACAGAAAGAGAAATATCACATGTTCTCACTTATTTGTGGGAGCTAAATAAATAAATAAATACACAAACCACCTGTGGGGGAGGGAAGAAAACACAACAATTACAATTCCTTGTAGTTGATACAACAAGTGAACAGAAAGGACATTGTTGGGAGGGAGGGGGGAGAAGGAGGGGGAAGGAGGTTTCCGTAATGGGCCACAATAATCAACCACATTGTATATTAACAAAATAAAATTTAAAAATTAATAAAATAAAATGTATTTTTAATGGACAAGTAAATAAATAAAATAAAAAATAATTATATAAAAAAATAAGAGCACGGGCCGGCCCGGTGGCGTACTGCTGTAGTGCGCCGTTTGAGAGCGCAGCGGTGCTCCCACCGAGGGTTCGGATCCCACATACAGACCAGTTCCCGCTCACTGGCTGAGCGGGGTGCGGGCGCAACACCGAGGGTTGCAATCCCGTTGCCGGTCCCGGTCCGGTACGGGCGTGACACTGAGGGTTGTGATCCGTTGCCGGACACGAAAAAAGACAAAAAAAGGAAAAAAAAAAAATAAGAGCAGAGTCATGATAGAAAGTGTGAACAGGTTTAATATGATGAATAAGAGATACAGATTTCACAGAGAAAGTGCAGCCTAGCTCCAGAGACTGAGCAGGGCTCATGCCAAGTTTATCACAAAAATGAGAAATACAAACTTAAAGTTCAGTACAGAGTGCAGGCTGGCTCAGGAGAGTGAGCAGCCACCTGGTAAAGTAAGCTTAACACAAAAGTAAAGAAGCATGCACACCTCAGCCAGTGAAGTGCAGGCTGGCCCCAGGAAAATGAGGAACAACCCGCCTTCTGCCGGGATTCAGCTTTTACAGTTTTGCTATTTAATGAATATTAAATTAAGGAGGAGAGGTGGCTTCCTGTTATGTAACACAGTTTTACACATGCTCAGTGTTCTCTTTCTGGAGCATGTTTATTGATCATATTCTATCACATTCACTGAAAATACTCAAGAATATTCTGTGCTCTTTAGCACCTCCAGTAGAAAGTCATTCAAAGGATAAACTCCCTTCCACTGAGCATGCTCGGTCACTGGGGTTATATAAGCCTGTGTAAATCCCTTTTGCTGAGCATTCCCAGCCACTGGATTTGCATAAATCCTCCCCTTGTGGTCTCAATCTCCCCTTGTTGGTGTGGAAAGTAGGTTCAAAAAGCAACAATAACTCTCCTCTAGGGGAGGGGTAAGGGGAAGGGTCCTGAGACCTCAGGGAGTGGCTTGAAAACCAGAGATGTGTCCTGAAACCTGAACCCAGGAAAACTGAGCACCTCTTATCTCAGCTGGACTGCTAGGACTGTGCTCTCATGAATGGATTGATCCATTCATGGAGTAACAGGTTTAATGGGTTGTCATGGATGTGGATCTAATCGTTTTACAAGGAGAGCATGTGAAAAGGTTAGCTCTCTTGCTCGTGCCATTTCTTGCTATGTGACACCCTGGTCACCACAGGATTCTGTAGAGAGTCACCACCCAGACAAAGGCCCTCACCGGATGCACCCCCTGGACTGTGGACTTCCCAGACTCCAAAAAGGTAAGAAATAAATTTCACTTCTTTATAAATTACCCAGTTTCAGGTGTTCTGTTATAAGCAGGAGAAATGGACTAATACAGCCTGGAAACTGTGTTGGCTGTTCTCTACCCACTGGACAGAAGCAGTCACAGGACTCTTTGTAGACAGCAGCAGGAGAAAGCACGTGGGTATTCTGCGAGCAGCACTCAACTCGGCCTCAGTGTTCTGCTGCAGCAATTTCATGATTTTACTTGAAAGCATCCACATTTATTTCTGCAACTGCTTTTTTAGGCCATTATGGGACAGCCTTTCTTTCCATGCTTCTGCTCATCCCTCTCCTGAACTGTCCCCTTGATCTCTGCCAGCTAAGGGCTCGGGTCTGTCCTGCAGGTCCCAGAGCAATTCCACTTCCCCTTTCATAACTTCCTGATCCCCAGAGTGGAATGCACCTTTTATGCTGCTATGCAGAAATCACACTGTGTGTCTGAAATATTGTTTTTTATGTCTGTCTCTTTTCTTCTGTGGGTGTCTTGGGGGAAGGGACCATGTTGTTTATGTCTCACATTCAGCACACACGCCTGGAGCGGTAACATTGTACAGTGATACAGCCTGGAACTCAAACAAGTTCTTTATCATTTATTATTAATGCAGCTTCAGTTAAGTTACTAGCCATTTTGCACTTTATTAACTCACCTTAAAACTAAAGGTACAGAAATAAATAATAGATTTTCATAAGAACTAAATGAATCAGTGTATGCAAAATGCAAGCTACAGCATCCAACGTAGATTAGCATACTTACGATTTTTTAAAAGTTCTTCTTTCTCCTCTTTCTTGCCTAGTTTCTTATATTATAGGACACTAGAATATTCAAGTCTCTATTCCATGGCAAAATGCTTCTCAGACTTCATTTATTTATTTACCAATTATACAATCTTGCAATAACTGTCTAAAACTTAAATTATACTCTACCTAATATTATTTTACTTTATATTGAATCAGTTTTTACTTACAAAATATACTTTAAATGAAAGTTTTATATCACTGGCATTAATGGAAAACCAGTAGCACTTGCCATAAATAAAAGATAACAAAACAACCTTATTAAATTAAAAATTAAATTGTAACATAAAAGTAAACAATAAATTGTAAAACACATTAAAATGATCGCAAAATGGTCATTAGAAAATAAGTTTTTTAATGAGAAGTCTTGAAATATTTATGATCATTCAGTAATAAAAGGATATTTGGCTCAGTATTGCTTGGTTAAACATGCCACCATGGTTCTACATCTAAAAAAAAATTATTTTTTAATTTTTTGATGTTAATCTTCACTTAGAAAACCCAAACTCAGATGTGCAACTTAGCAAAAAGAACAAAACCATTTAATGAATTCCTTGAGAGGTCTGAACACTAAGACAAAATATTTAGACAAAATAATTTAAATGACCTCTAGTGTACAAATTTTCATTTCAAGATGCTGTCTTCTTAAAATAATCTTTTATATTGTTCATATTGAAAGGTTTAGTTAAAATAATTGAATTTCTCACTATATCGATGAGAGACTTTTCCTTAGTAAATCAACAAACTTCAAAATAAAAATATAATCAATTTAATCTCCACCCACATATTCATAAGCTGAGAAAAAATAAAAATATTCAAAAACCTGCTCTTACTGCAGCTCACAATTGCCTAGCTTTAATAAATAGATTTCCTAAATGTTCTTACATGATCAGCCAGAGCACACCTCTGATATCATGCTATGACATGTGGACAAAAAAACTCTTAGTTGACAAAATCAGCACGTGTGTTGTTCTTGTTTATACAAGTATATTGTTTCCAGTGTATGTTATTGTTACAAATCTCATCTCCATGTCTACGAATTGGCAAGTTTTAGCAGAAAACTATGACTTCAGGGTTGTTGTTTTTTTAATGCCTCAGGACTGGTAAACACCAAAAGATTTTCTGGGTTCAAAGTAAAGGTGGTTTCATTAAGGTGTAAAGAATGATACTGACTTTTCTTATTACAGAATTGCAAGTTTATATTTTGGCTGTATCTCTAGTTCTATTATGCACATGTTAACTGACAGAGGTATCTTACCAATCAATTTCTGCTTTGTC
>NW_007731533.1:13288-13732 GCF_000696425.1 Galeopterus variegatus
ATACTGACTTTTCTTATTACAGAATTGCAAGTTTATATTTTGGCTGTATCTCTAGTTCTATTATGCACATGTTAACTGACAGAGGTATCTTACCAATCAATTTCTGCTTTGTCCATGAATATCAGTTCTACCATTTCTTTGACAGAATTTTTGCTATGTGTCTTTCCAATTATTTCAGCAACTCTGGCTCATGAAATGAAATATGATGGAATAAATAAGGCTTCAAGGGATTTCTATGTTCAGATCCTTTCACACTGAGCATTAGTTTGTAGGACACTTGAATAGTCTTCTACTTTGCTTTTAAAAATTCAATTAGACTTGCATGAAATTCTGTGTGTGTTTTAAAAGGATCCTTGAGGCCTGATGCTTTTATGGCAGAATATGTGTCTACAAATGTAAAACACACAATGGAATCATTTAATCACATCCTGAGAAATGGAAACA
>NW_007731533.1:14547-22431 GCF_000696425.1 Galeopterus variegatus
GACTTTGATCTTGTGATTAGAAACATCAGAAAACATATCTGTGGTCCCAGGGGCCTGGCACACTCACCAGACTGCTGTCTAACATACTGCAGGAATTTAAGGAATGGACTTAGGACTGGCCCACTGCAAAGACAACAAGCGGAAATGGGTGGGTTCGTGCTGCTAGAACGTGTTGGGCCAGAGTACGCACAAGTGTTTCCCATGGTCTAGAAAGGGGTCCCTGTGATATTATGACATGTGTATTTTGGTTTTCATCCATGGTCTGTCACTTGTTCTAACCTTTCCCAGCATTTCTGTCTTGGAGCTGGCCATAAAGAAACCCTCTGACCTGTTGGATTGTAGGTCATAAGACCCTCACTTCAGGAGGGTCCCTGCCCCATGCCAGGGAGAAAGAAGGCTGCAGAGAGAGGCCAAGAAGAACCTGAACAGACAGGTCAGGCTGGGTTTTGCCACCCAGGCTGTTAGTGTCAGAGCTGACCCTTTTTGTCCAATCACATTTCTATGTTGTTGTGCATGATTCAGTCATGCCTACATAATGGAGCTTCTGTAAAAACTTCTGTAAAAACCCTGCAGAGGGTTGGGGAGCTTCCAGATAGCTGAAAACGTGGGGGTCCCTGGAGGGTAGAAGGCCAGGGAGGGAATGGAATCTCTGCACCCCTCCCCAATACCTTGCCCTGTGCCTGTATCCTTTGTGGGATCCTTTATAATAAATCAGAAATGTAAGTAATGATTCCCTGAGTTCCGTGAGCCTCTCAATGAATCAATTGAACCTGAGGATGGGATTGTGGGAACCACAGTTTAAAGCCAGTTGGTTAGAAGAACAGGCAAAGCAACCTGGCTTGCATCTGACATCTGAAGTGGGGGACAATCTTTGGGGACCAAGCCCCACTGTGGGATCTGACACTATTGCCAGGCA
The DNA here is from genome assembly GCF_000696425.1 of Galeopterus variegatus. Classification (NCBI taxonomy): domain Eukaryota; kingdom Metazoa; phylum Chordata; class Mammalia; order Dermoptera; family Cynocephalidae; genus Galeopterus; species Galeopterus variegatus. The sequence goes on from NW_007731533.1 coordinate 15,464, forward strand.
GATGGTATAGGAATTAGATTGAATTGGAGGACACTGGCTGGTGTCTGCTGCAGTACTGATGGCTTGCTTGCTGATGGGGAGAAATCTTCACACAGAAGTCTGCTTTCTATGTTGATATTTGTTACTGAGTAAGTGCACAGGGAAAAACCCTTTGGCAGTTTGGTTTCTTCCTCACTTAGTCATACATGAGAAGGCTGAAAGGGTCCTCCTTTGATTCCATTCAAGAGGGCCAAGTTGAGGGCTGAGGGAATCTCAGGAGACAATGTTTCTCAGCTAAGGAAGAAATCATAAGCAACCAGGAGGTAGAGAAGTGTATTTGGTAGATTCAAATGTAATGTGGGAAAGGGGAGATTCTCTAGAGAACCTATAAAGAACATATGACAGAAAAAGTCAGCTTCAACACCAGCAGAGCCCACAAGGCACTAGAACTCACCACGGTATTAATCAAAAAGCAACACGTAGTTTGCCTCTTTCCCTTTCCTTTCCTCCCTCCCTTTCTCGCTCCCAGTCTACTCTGGACAGGTCTGAAGCAACCCTGGTCAGACAAACGTGGGGAAGGGGGAGAGAAGAAAAGTTGTTCCTGTAGTGGGGACAGGAGAAACTATCTGAACAAAGGTTTAGATTACAGCATGAGGCTGGGCATATTAATTACTGAACTGAGACAGTTTTGTGACTAGATGACACTGGAGGACTTTTTTATTATTTGAGAGTAACCAGAGGATAAATAGAACCTGCCCCAGATTTTGTCCACAATGGTGGAAAAATATCCATGCAGAGAGGGTTTTCACAGAAGTGGGGATAGGGAGAGGGGGGTGTCGAGTGCTTTCTGATCTCAATTTAGGAGTCTTAGTTGTTCAGTGTAATGGGTCAATTTGACGCTGATCCTGTGTGTGTCTTTTCTCTTCCTTTCTAACATACATTTTCCGATGCAGCTCCGCATTTGGAGCAGAGCGGGAGGTTCGAGCAGGTATCGCCACAGCACATTGACCATGATACTCACCAAATTTACTTTCGCAACAGAACATAGCGATAATGTATCTGCCTTTTTTGTCTTTGGTGGGATATTTAACGGAAAGTAAAAAATTAGTAAATCAGGAAATGTTGCCCTACTATCATCTCAAATGAGAAGACTCTCTGGGGTACTAAAATATGAGACATATTTTTGAAGATGGTTAGTAATTAAACTGTTACTCATATGAGTCAGTGGGATGGGATATAAAAATGGGTACCCAGAGCCCACCTTGAGTCCTGAGTGCTCATGAGAGGCAGTTTCACACTGTCACCCCACCTAGGTACCTTCTGCATCTGTAAATGGATAGCTCAGTGTTGGAAGGAATGGTAGATATCACTAAGTCCAAAACCTTTCATTCAAATGGGAGATGCAGAGACTCAGAGTGATAAATTGGCATGGTGATTCACGTCTTCCCACCTATCAACTGTGTTAAGGTTGACTCGCACTGATCTAGAGCCTTTTTACATCTCCACCACTTGCCAGGTGTGTTACTTGTTATGAAACGAAGGAAGCGATATCACTCTATCTCATAAAGTTGTGTCTTAGTTGTGATGATGATGAAAGCATGTGCCTGGATTGGCGAGCCTATACCCTAATGCATTGTTAATAAAAATAATAGCTTCCACCTAATTAATCTAAGAAAATTTTATCAGCTTCCTGTTTAATGATGCAAAAAATTGAAGTATTACTTTTTTTCCAGAGAAATCTCCACAACAAAATTAAGGGGAATTATTGGAAGAGCTGACTGCCCCCTGCAGAGCCCAGGGAGAAGATGCTAGCTGGAAGAGACTACCTGCCCAACGTCAGTGACATTCTTTCAGCAGAATTAAAAGCTATCTTTGCAGATAATTTAGAGACCTAACTTAGTTAAGTCTTCATTTAGTTATCTTTAGAGACTTAATTTAGTTATGTTAAATACTTACCTCTTACTTTTTTTCAAGAGCTTAAATTAAAGGCGCTAAAACGAAGTCCTTATTTTGACAATAAAGGTAAAAACCCTGACACCTAGAGATATTTAGGTCAACAGAATAGATGGAATAAACCATCTGCAAAACCTTCCCAGCATTCTCGGATACACTTGAAGCATGCACTCAAGGTTGTGCAGGTTGTAGATGATCTGACAGTGCAAGAGAGTTGAAACCTCACTGTAGAGACACCAGAGAGAGCTGCCACACAGCTTTTGTCATGGGAGTCTTGAAAACTCTCACCGAGGGCTCTCACAGAGCCCTGACCACTTGGCTTTGAACAAACACTCAATTCCCATAACATCACTGAGTAGCTCATTACATAGAAGATTTGAAAATAAACTTGATGCTGGTCATCCTGGAAGCTAACAGTAGTGGCCACTGAATCATTACGTTACACATATTTGAAAACATTCATTGTATTTGCACACTCTTCATTTCTTCAAATTACAGCAATCCTCAGTGGTGATTTTATCATTGTTTAGAGGGAAGTGATTATATTATAGCTATGGAAATATGTTCCTGTAACAAAGTATAAAAGAAGTAACAGATGGATATCCATTATACAACAATTTTGCCTTTCTTTGAATGTGTGTGTAGTAAAGAAATGAAATGAAGTTTTAAAAATACATGAGTAAAACATCTCTAAGAAGAGGGTTTTTAAATATTTATCCATTAAACATCAAATGATCTGTTTTGTTTTATTTCTACAAAACATTAAACTTATGAGTTTTTTACTTTTCCAGAGCAAATTCCCTGGTTGAATATATTTCTTACTGTAAGTAACCATACCAATCACTTTGCTCAATCTGTTTGCTCTACAGATTAATAAACAGAGGCCAAAAATGATAATGCCTTGACCACAGTTCACAACTATTAATTGGCAGGCGAATGTAAAGCCAAAACGTTTTGGCTCCTGGACTATCCCCATTTTTCTACACTAGATATGTTGATTCTACTCTTTATTTAAATGATGCATTAATTTTATGAGTTGCAGGTGATTGGCACCACAAATAATGTCATCTTTCTGATCACACTCTATACCCTACCAAATTGGGCATATGTTTCTCCTCCCAGGCCCTTAAATATTACTGTGCTGTAACAAAGAGTCATGCAACCCACACTCATAGGATAAATGTCACATGAATAGTGATGATCTCTGATCTCGCTCCCTCACAGGGTCAAGGTAGTTGTACGGGTGGCTCAAGGAGAATGCAGGGGGTTTGAAATTGACAATGAGGGACTTGGAAGAGAGTCCTGACAGGGAAAATTGAAAGACTTTTGAAGTAATATTAAAAGCCAACCTCAAAGTGGTAACAATGAGTTAGCCATGGGATCAATCTGTACAGTGGTGTGAATTTTGTCGGACTGTGTCATAGCCTCATAAAGAGGAGAGATATGGGCAGGATATGAGATTACATGAGAGTGAGTTTGCAGTAGACTGCAAAATTAACCACAATCATTCACTCTTTTCTATTTCCACATCACTTACAACATAATACTTCACTTTTGTCCATTAAGATATGGAGTCTCTGTTTCTATTATCTTTGAGTCTGGGCTTTCCTTGTGACTTTGTTGGCTCAACAGAATCTAGCAGAAGAGATGATGTGCATCTTGCATGCCCAGGCTTCAAGGGGACTTGCATTCTTTCTTTCTTTCTTTCTCTTTTGGGTCCTTTCTTATACCATGAGACCAGACCAAGGCAAATCTTACAGAGAATGAGTAACCACATGAACGAGACCTAAGTCAACCCAGCTGTTTCAGCTGAAGCCCCCAGTGATGTGGCAGAGAGCACAGCCACAGTCAGGAAAGCCATCTATCTAACCTATCATTGAGTGTAGATACGTGGCAGGTCCCATTCAAGTTCAATGACTAACTTGATGAATTATAAAATAAATGAATGATTGTTATTTCAATGCACAAAGATTTGGGTGATTTGTTACATAGCAAGTGCTAACTGATACAAACTTCTTGTAATGCTTATTAAGGAAAATGTTTTGAAAGAAAGAGAAGTGAGGTAAGAATGGAGATGAAAAGCTTAATGAAGGTGTATCAATGACATTAGATGGACACTGGGATAAGACACTGAATACAAGAAAAAATTTACAAACCAGGCTTTCAGGGAGTGTGGCACTGGGATAGATCTAAGGAGCTCCACATAGGTGATCATAGATCATTCTTCTTAGAATCCATTACTATATCACTCTTTCTAAGTCTCTGTGACCCTTAGTTCAAATTTCAAAAGGGCAAGTATATCTCCCACTGATGAACCAATCAGTTGACTCCTCTTGGATCAGGAGTTTACTTTGATCCAACCACACTCAGCTGTGGATATGGTATAGATCAGCACTGCCAGGTAGATCTTCCTGATGTTACCCAAATGTTATACCATAGAGTATAAATATGATATTACATGCCCATATATATTGTGGTTTTTTTTTCTAGATTAAGGTAATGTGGGAAATTCAAGAATGTCAGAAGTATCTACTTAAAATACTTTTTTTAAAAAATGAGAAGGAAGGAATAGTTAGTATGACTGGATGGCCTGAAGGAAGAGTTTTGGCACAGTTTTTTTTTCTAGATTAAGGTAATGTGGGAAATTCAAGAATGTCAGAAGTATCTACTTAAAATACTTTTTTTAAAAATGAGAAGGAAGGAATAGTTAGTATGACTGGATGGCCTGAAGGAAGAGTTTTGGCACAAAAGTGAAAATTTATGGTCTATGAAGGTACAAGACATGGGCAGATGTTTCTGCCAGGACAGGGGTAAGCAGGAAGGAGAAGTCTGAGTCTGGGGAAACTTCTCTCTGTTTCAATGTGTCCAGGCACAGCAGTGTTGATCTAGCTCCCAGCGAGTTTACAAGCCAACCCAGAGGACTGCAGTGAAGCTGCAGGATCAATAGGCTCTGAGTCTGGAAATTTTCAGACCCTAAACATGACAATGCACCTATAATTACAATTTCTTTTTTCCTTCCTATGTAATATTTTGTTCATTATTGAAAAATGCCAATTAAGAGTTTATATAATTGGGAAAATACCCAACTAGCAGTAAGTCTGGAAACTGATAACAATAGCAAGTAGTCCTGGCAGTTACACTTGCATAAGCATTTAATTTGAGCCAGACCAGGAACTGTTCCAAGAGGCATGTGTGCACATGTGCTACTCAATCCTCATAACACCTCATGGGGTGGTAATATACCCGATATTACATGATACTGTTATCCCTATTTTGCAGAGGAGGTAACTGAGGAAGAAAGTTTAAGTGTCCCAGAGTTGTCCTGCTGGCAATTGGTGGGCAGGATTTGACAGGCAGGCTGTGCATCTAGCAGCATGCTGGACCACTCCAGAGAGTTCAACGTATTTCTACTCATGAGAATGACCTACTTTATTCTTGTATAGGAAAACAAACAAAAAAATGAAACTAAAACCAAACAAAACATGGACGCTGACAACAGGGGGTAATAATCTAGTGAGAGATAAAATTTGTATAGATCGTATAAGGAACAGTGTGATGGCCTATGTATTAGCAGATGGCTTTGTGGTCGGCATGTGGGATCTGGAGACACAAGGCTTGCATTGGAATCTGTATTTTGCCACCTACCAGGTGGATCATGTGTTGAGCCTCAACTTCCTTATTTGTGAAGGGAGTTTTAGTAATAGAAACCACACAAACACTGTTGTGAGTTACTATGCTTAGAACACTGACTGGCACATAATAAGCACTCAGTAAATGGTAGCATTTATTATTACATGCAAAACCAGAGACATAATTAAAAATGCATCTCGCATAATTAAGATCTCCACAGACTGAAAGCATTAGTGAAGACTGGAAAAGAGAAAATTTTAGGAAGTGCAGCAAAATCATGAGAAAGGAGCATTCTTGGAAACATAGCTGGAGAAATACATAAACATCAGACCACAGAGAACTCTGAGTTACATGCCATGGAAGTGAATGGGGTTTTTTGGTATTTTTTAATTTAGAAAATAAAGCTGATAAAAATCAAATCTAAGATCTCAGATTGAGGCGAGCACAGCCCCATGGTAAAAGGTAGGTGTGGAAAGTGAGACTGGAAGCCCAGTGCTATTGCTGTAGTGCTGGTGTACCCTGAAGAGGCCTAAGACAGGGCGGAAGAGGTAGCGTCCGGAGATAGTCAGAACTGCGAGGTGCGGCGACTGGGATGCGGTGCTGGGGCGTAGGTCACAAGTAAGAGGAAGAAGAGCTCAATGTGACTGCAGACCTGCTGCTCCGGGGACGATGTGAGGTCCATTTCCAGATGAGCATTAAGAAGACAGCACAGGACATCACACGGGGGACGAGAGAGGAAACTCAGAAGTGGGCAGTGGAGGAATTTTGGTAGATAACGTGGTGCTATCAAGAGGAGGTTTTTACCCTTGGACAGGTTATTATTCTTTGAAGTAGAGTTGTCCTGAAGGAAGGTGTATCTCCCTGATCAGAAGCCACATGGACTTCTCATTGTTCTCAGGACAGAGCCCAGAGCCCCTAGCAGACCTGCAGAGGGAGGCCTGCCATGTCTGCTTACCCAGCCTGTGTCCCTGCACAGCCAGCTCTACGCCATTGTACTTAAACACAGAAATTCTGTGCTTCTTTTCATACCCAGACTTTTCTCATGTTTCTCCCATGCCCTCCTCTTAATAAGATTTCCACTCAGATCATCCTTAAAGGAAATGTTTTCGAAGAAATCAACCTTTGAACTTCCTCCTTCAAAGGCCTCTAACACCTTCCAGCAGTCTTCACTAGTTACCTCCTACCCTGTGCTAATCCTGCCATTCTCCTGTGTTTCTATTTAATAACCACAGGGGCATTTGTGTGTGTACGAGGGTAAAGAGTCGTATGATCTGTCAAATTCTCTTTTCCATGAACTTTTTTTTTTTTTTTTTTTGTCTTTTTTCGTGTCCGGCAACGGATCGCAACCCTCAGTGTCGTGCCCGTACCGGACCGGGACCGGCAATGGGATCGCAACCCTCGGTGCT
>NW_007731533.1:23431-27063 GCF_000696425.1 Galeopterus variegatus
CGCTCAGCCAGTGAGCGGGAACCGGTCTGTATGTGGGATCCGAATCCTCGGCGGGAGCGCCACCGCGCTCCCAAGCGGCGCACTGTAGCAGTGCGCCACCGGGCCGGCCCTTCCATGAACTTTTTGAAGTAACCTCATATACGGCCGAGAGCATTAATAAAGGCTGGAAAAGAATACATATTTTCTTCAAAATGAATGAATGAACAAATAACTAAATGAATTAGTCTTTTACGTGCATGTCTGGTGATGTTGTTTATAGTTTTGTTTTGTTTTCTAGCCATTTTGGAGGAGTAAGGGAAAATAAATAGTGAGTTGATTCTGATATAAAATAAACTTTTGTAGCTCAAAGTTAAGCCAGTTTCTTGCCTCACAAGTGAGTTTCCTTGGTAACTACATCTCTCCAACTTTCAAATGGACATCTATTTGAATTTTCTCCAAGATGTTAGGCTGCACTCTTCATCAAGATAGGTGTTCATTACAATCACAGTGTGTGTGGAGCCGAGTAGGGAGGAGCGTGGCATTTTTTCTGGGGCAACAGCTGTGAAAACGAACAGATGCACTGATTAGCTGTGCGGTGTTGCTGATTCTAAGTAATTGTTACGAGCATTGAAATGTAGCTGAAATGATACGCTTGGCAATATAACTTTCAAATGGACATCTATTTGAATTTTCTCCAAGATGTTAGGCTGCACTCTTCATCAGGATAGGTGTTCATTACAATCACAGTGTGTGTGGAGCCGAGTAGGGAGGAGCGTGGCATTTTTTTCCGGGGCAACAGCTGTGAAAACGAACAGATGCACTGATTAGCTGTGCAGTGTTGCTGATTCTAAGTAATTGTTACGAGCATTGAAATGTAGCTGAAATGATACGCTTGGCAATACCAATTTCTGTAGATTCTTATTCCTGTTCATCGCATTTGTAATTCTTGTGTTTATCCAGTTCATGGGAATTTTCCTTTTATGACTGTTTAGATGTCATTAGTCATCTCTTCTGTTAACATACCAAGCCGCGGGTATGTTTGTTTGTAAATGATCATGAAGGAGAAATATGAAAGGAAATAGGCCTCTCAAACTAAACAGCCAAAACGATGAGATTTGACGCACTCCTATTCATAAGAAGTCTGATACTGAAATGATACAGAGCTGGAGAATAAGCATGTTAAATTAGTAAATATTCAGCCTTCGATCACTTATTGGGGTTAGGGTTTGTTGAGTTGGACAGTGTTGCAAATGAGACCAGGTATTAGGTTCAATTCCCATGTGAGCTAGAGAGCTTGGAATTGTTAAATTTGTTGTGGTCTGTATTAAAAACACCAACTGACCAATGTGCTTATCTTTGTCCCATCAAAGGAATGCATCTTGACGTGTGCGACTGTGTAGACACTGTGCTGACTTTGTAGGTGAAGAGTATTGCAATTTGGTTCTCAGTTGAAGGGATAATGACAGCCCAGTGCCTCTGGAATATACTTACGTGCATGTTGATATATCTGATGATAGAATATCACTTTCAGATTCCAAACTCCTGTGTGTGTGTGCGCGCGCATGCGCGTGTGTACATTTGTGTGTGTGTGTTTTAGCCACATAACCTCTCTCTTGGCAAAACTCGAGTGAGAAAACTGAATGGCATTTCAGTGCAGTTAATGAATAACAGTGTTGGGTCGCAGGTTCCTAACTGCAATTCTCTCTCTCCGTGTCTGCCCACCAGTCTTTTACTTTCTCTGATGTGTGTTTTTTGTTGCTTTTTATATAAATTTTAAATATACAGCACTCAGTGTTAACAAGAATTATCTCCAGGTAAAGATTAAGTAATAGCTTTGTTTAAAAAGTTTAATGAGGAAATAAAGTTAATATATTTTGTATATGTACATGTGTAAAATATTTTGAAAATACACAGAATTAAGTATCTGGTAAAAGCAGGGAATGTGAAAACTCACTTTTTGCAATGTCAATGTAACGAGAAAAAAAGTCGGGTTGACTAAAATGAGAAGTAAGTTAACCGAAAAGCCCACATAGACCAACCTGAAACTTGAGTCTGAGAAAGTTTTTCTATTTTTATTTTACTCTGGAATAATTACATTTTGCCACAACATTTTTGTGGCACTGAAATTCTATATATGTTTACAAGCTCTTAATATGGATTTAATGTCAAAAAATTTTGAATCTTTCCTTATGGTACAATATTATGGCAATTAACTTATTTGACTAGAGTGCACATTAGACTAAGAGGTCTAAAAATATGTGTATTTTCACCCAATATTTCTATTGCCTTAGTTGCTGGAGAACACTCTGGAATGTACCAGTGATTTAGAACAACATGCAAAATCTCATGAGGATGTATTTCAAGTTGGAAAAGAGACTGTTTCACAGAATATGTCAGAAAGACTTTAAGAAGAACTAGAAAATTTGCTGTGTCATCTATTGGCAGAAAATTCAGCTTCTACCACAGTGATCTAATTAGCATCTGTCAGTCACAAGACCGACGTTGGTGTCTGTGAGTGATCTCAGCCTAGGTCTGCGCAGGTGACACTTAATGAGGGGCCTGTCATCAAACGGTCACTGTCATTGTGTCCAGCTGCAGCAAATGGTATAACCACAATATCCATTATAAACTACTCATGTACATGAAAACATTTAACTTTAAAACAATCTGGAGGAAACATTATTTTATAAAACACCAGTTGAGTATTCAAGAAGCATTTTTGTTTGTTTGTTTTTAACTATCTTGGCAAAGAAATCTTTAGATCCAGGGAAAATGCAACAACAGAGCCATATGTTAAATCTCAAGTGCCAGCCAGATGCAGGGACAGGGCGAGTCAGCGTGTACCGTGCTGCCACACAGCAGACAGTAATGCCCTGAGCTTAATCCTTCCTGCCAAAGCCTACTTCTAGCAGCAACGCCCTCTCGTATCCACAATTACAAAATTTTAATGAATGGCACTGTGAAGGTTTGCAAGAGCTCTGCTGTAAAGTGAAATGAAGCTTTATCTCTCTTAGTATTAAGATTCATTTATTTCTCTACAGAAATATTAATGTTTCATTCAAGCCCCCTTCCACCAATTTCCATGAGAGGTGTTTTTTTATGTTTCTACAGTGGAAACATTCTGATTTTTCAAATAGATTTGTCCCAAGTGTTTCAGATAAAGTACCATGTACTTGTACATCTGCTACTCAAGAGTAGCTAAGCACACACAGACAGCTTCCTTCAGGTTCTAGATTGCCCTTGAAATTCCCTGGGAACCACGCTCCATCCAGCTCTGCTGGGGGAGGAAGGAAATGTGCTGTGACTTGCTGCTACCCTGGTGCAACGGATAGTACACACACCAGCTGATCAAGGGTGCCACTCACAGCTCCAGCCATTTACCAGCTATGTGGCCTGCAATAATTTTAGTTGTATTTATCTTCTATCCCTCTTTTGTAAAATGCACATAACAATATTTACTTTGAGTTACTTTAAATAATGGAGACGACGTATCTTTGTATATAAAGCTCATGAGACCTAGTAAGTACTTTATAAATGGCAATTATCAGTATAATAGGTGTTTTTTTTTGTCTTCTGGCCTTAATTATTCAGTAAAAAAACAATGATCATATTATTGCAAAATTAAAATCTGTTTTTTGTTAAATAAAGGAGTG
>NW_007731533.1:27498-39113 GCF_000696425.1 Galeopterus variegatus
CAGAAATATTAATGTTTCATTCAAGCCCCCTTCCACCAATTTCCATGAGAGGTGTTTTTTTGTGTTTCTACAGTGGAAACATTCTGATTTTTCAAATAGATTGGTCCCAAGTGTTTCAGATAAAGTACCATGTACTTGTACATCTGCTACTCAAGAGTAGCTAAGCACACACAGACAGCTTCCTTCAGGTTCTAGATTGCCCTTGAAATTCCCTGGGAACCACGCTCCATCCAGCTCTGCTGGGGGAGGAAGGAAATGTGCTGTGACTTGCTGCTACCCTGGTGCAACGGATAGTACACACACAGCCACCAGCTGATCAAGGGTGCCACTCACAGCTCCGGCCATTTACCAGCTATGTGGCCTGCAGTAATTTTAGTTGTATTTATCTTCTATCCCTCTTTTGTAAAATGCACATAACAATATTTACTTTGAGTTACTTTAAATAATGGAGACGACATATCTATGTATATAAAGCTCATGAGACCTAGTAAGTACTTTATAAATGGCAATTATCAATATAATAGGTTTTTTTTTTTTTTCTTCTGGCCTTAATTATTCAGTGAAAAAAAACAATGATCATATTATTGCAAAATTAAAATCTGTTTTTTGTTAAATAAAGGAGTGAATACGTCATGAAAACTTTTCTGACTTCAGTACTTGATAGAAGGGATTTCTGGAAATTAAACCAATTACTCCAAATGTGCACAATAGTTTTAAATAATTCTGTCCTTCTCCATATTTGAATGACTGCATAATAATGTGGAGTTGGTCCTCAGAACTCCAAAATTTAGATACACACTGCACATGGTACAGATATCACACAGGAGCAAGATTAGAAACAGTCGTCTATCTAAAACATGAACACTACGATTCATTAAGAAACGTTAAAGCCATAATTCTCTCTTAATTTTCAGTAAATTAAAAACACTCGTGCATAATAATACAATGATTTGTGATGGAAACACTTTAGTATAAGTTTCTAAAACATATTTTCAGCTTTTAGTGCCAATGTGACACCAACAAATAATAATGCTGTAAAGATATGGCTGTCTTTTGTTTAGTAACTTCACATCCACCTTGAAAATTAAATATTCCTTTATAATATAAGTAGAAAAATTTCTATGTGTAAAAACACAAAAATCCCAACAGTATTAGCATTAAATCGTTATAATTATTATTTATTTAAATCTTACTCTAAATTTTTGGAACCATTTTTTTAACAAAGAAGATTTCCTTGTAAGGGCAGTTTAACAAGTGAATTTACCTATTGAAACTAAAATGAGAAAAAAAGACATTATGGAAAGTGAAATTGTTTAAATTCAAATGTACAACAGATACTCAGTAGCTTAGTATAATTCCATCACATAGTACTCTGCCTTGTGATTCTGAAGTCAGTAAGAAATTAAATTCTCTCCAAAGTGGATTCGTTTGGAGAAAAATAAAGCCTCCGGAAGTCAATCTTAATGTCTTCCAATTTGGTGTAGTACTGCTACCCATTAAATTATTTTATCAGCAAGAAAACACCTCGCTTCAATAGTTATCAATATTGCCAGCAGAGCAGGGTCCCTTAATGAAGGTCAAGGTTAATTATTTAGCAGTAATGACCACAGTGCAGAGCACTACTGCAGTTTCCACAATCATTCTAGCAGGGGCAAAAATATACATCATTTAGTTCAAATTAGAGTTATGACCATAAAGTGTTTCATGTTAAGACAGCAAGATATTTATAAATATCTACTACTTTAGATATATTCATTAGCTTTCAAAGTATGATTGTCTAATACAGACATGTGTTAAATACATACTGTACAATATACTAGCAAATCATTTAGATATTTTAAACTTAGGGTTTTTTTTTTTTAAACTATTTTCTTCTTGGTATTTAACTCAGTGTTTCCAATGTTTCCAAAACATATTTAATAGTCAAGGAAGAAAACCGTGATGATACAGCCTGACTATAGAACATTCCTCTTCTCTGCAACTGCAGGTTGGAGGGAGATCCTAGAACAGCCAGGAAGGCGGGCAGGCGCCCACACCACAAACCACCTCAGGAAAGTCCACCTGCAGGACCGAGCATCACAGCTCACACCCAGATCCCTTTGCCACTACCTGCTCAGTCAGTTTTTCAAACTGTGTTTTAACTCTTCTTCAGCATCAAGTAAAAGAGGCTGAATTCCAGCACACATCATTTTCATGATCCATAATTCCATAATTCATGGATCCATTAATTATCACAAAAAGTTATATTTTAAATTTGAAAATTGACAGTCGTACTTCATGGTTAAACTGTTATGCAATTTTGATATACTGGAATGACTTTCATTTGAATTTATAAAAAAAAAGAATGTATCTAGAACATATCAATTTTGAAAACATTCAACCTAAGTGGTAATTTACTGATCTGGATCATTACACTCAGCTTTTCCTTTAGTAGAATCAATCCTGTCTTCCTTGGCACGTACTGAGAGCAGTGGAGAAACGCCTAAGTGGCTGAGGCTTTGTGAAGACCCCAAGACACCTAAATCAAGGAGGCTTCATATTCTACAGTGAGAGGGGAACTTCCAGGATCTGACTTCTTTGAATAACCATTATTGTTGTTGTTGTTAAAATTTTTACTATTTTCATTATGCAGAACTTTGTCTCATGGAGATTGATAAGTCGTGGTATCCTCATCACCTAGTTTATTAACTTGAACATTTTGCCTTATCTATTTTTTGAAAAATACAGAAACAGAATGATTAGTCACAGCTACCAGAAATGTGATCTATGGGATATTTTCTCATCTTCTCGCTATCTTGGTATTATCGAGCTTTATAATATTAACAACCATATTCCATTGTTAATTTTTATTTTTGTGCTTGCTATTGAGGGTAAGTACATTTTCACCTGCTCAGTAGCCATCTGGTTTCTTCTTTCTTCATTAGATTATTATTGGTTTATTCCTGCCTTTCTCCCAGTTGTTTCTATTTTTTTCCTTAAGGATTCATATTTATTTTATCTATTGTCAGTTTACTCTTTGTGTACACATTCAGCTTGTGTGTGGATCTGTTTATGGGTTATTTGGGTATAGCATAGACATTGATTTTTAAATGTAATAGAACATATCGAATTTTATTTTATTATTTAATTTTTGTGTCATGTTTAAAAAGTTGTTCCCTACCCTACATTTATGAAATATTCTCTTGTATTTTCTTCTAAAATGTTTACAGTTATTTTCTTTCCCCACTTTGTAAGTGTCACTTTAATGTGTTTTGCCATGTACCATAGCCTTTTAAATATAAATTAGGTTTTAGCAATTAGGTGAATTCATGAGATTAGAAAACAAAACTGAGATGGTGGCCATGCTCTTGCCCCTATTGATGCTAAAAAGAAAGATTGGGGAAGGATGAGTACATGTGACTGTCCTCAAGTCTCCATGCCTAATGGCATTTCCAGACATTTAGCTGCAAAGTTGCTGTGGCAGCAGAGGCTCCAGACTGTGGCTTGAGAGGCTGCTGACTTGCCTCCGAAGGTCTCCTCCTTACCCAACACCCTGCAGCACCCCCATGAAGTCCATTTTGGGAGACACCCTCCTTCCAGAGTGGAGCAGCTTTTTCCTGACCAAATACAGACGCCTATAGGTTGCTTTTTTTAGGACAACATTGTCTTTTTTGAGCTACACAATTCCTTTAACACATTACTAAGATTCTATTCTGAGCAATGTGATAAGGAAATCACAGCACCCAAATTGCTCTCCCCGTTTCACATCTTATCATGCCAAACTTCCTTCCTGCCTTGGTGGCCGCTGGGCATGGCCACCTTTCTCTCTCTTCATTTGTTAGTGGCTCGTTAAGATGCCCCGAAGCAGTGGGTTGGGGAGAGAAGGGCCTGATCTTTGCCTGTATGTCGGTTTCCCTTGTCTTGGAGGGAGGGAGCAATTTGGGGAAAGGCTCTGAGTCAGTCCTATTTTCTGTTGTTTGGGGAACAGAAACAGGTAATTTTTCTACTTGTGTGGGGTCTTACCTTGGAGTGAGCAGGACTGAAGCCATGTTGGGACTAAAACCACATGGGCTCTGAAAGACTTGAGAAGGTCTCTGCTGATTTCTTGGCATGCATATCTCTAGGTGCCCTCTTTTCCCATGGTTATTTGATATTTTGAACCTTGGTTATGGGGCAAGATGGCATTGTTTACATAAATGTAAAGCTGTTTTCCAGCCAGCCTGGAGCTGCAGACTTGCACGTGCTGTCTAAGGGAAACCAAGGAAGACGTCAGTAAAGCTGCGCTGATTCCACCCCTCCAGCAGGGCCCTGAGATAACAGCGCAGATGGGAGCAGAAACCAGAGTCTTGGAGAGACTCACCTGGCCCCTTGCACGTCCCCCTTCCTCCTGCTTGCCATTTCCCATGTTCCACTCCCGCAGCTCCTCTTTAACCCCTCCCCCATTAAACCCTAAAGTGGGGAGACTGTTCTAGTCTGTCTCCTCAGACATCATATAATAAACTTCCTGCCTCGCACCAGCATTCGGGACTGACGAGTCTTCTGTTTCTGAGCGGAGAGCAGCTGGACCTGGATACCGGGAATGACCTCAGTGGATTCTCAGACAGTTTAGATTTCAGGCCACCCCTAGAGCCTTTCTTCTCAACAGGACTCCCTTCGCTCACCAGTTTGCAACTGGCACCCCCTGCTGAGAGAGCAGCTGGACCTGGATACCGGGAATGACCTCAGTGGATTCTCAGACAGTTTAGATTTCAGGCCACCCCGAGAGCCTTTCTTCTCAACAGGACTCCCTTCGCTCACCAGTTTGCAACTGGCACCCCCTGCTGGGGAGGATCTGGCTTGCAGCATCGTCCTCAAAGCAGCGAGGGTACACCAAATGACCACTGGCATTCTGCTTTTATGAATCCATTTCTCTACAGTGGGAGGCTCTTGGGCAAGCTGATGTGTCTTGCAGTCACTAAAGTGACTGATTTAGTAACCACTTGCTACAGCATGACAAGGGACAGCAGCTTACTAGGCTGAAACATCAGTGTCTTTGCTGCCTGATGTCTAAGAAAACAGGCATAGCTCCACCTGCCCCTCCACCTGCCACAGCCCCATGTGGGTCCCTGGGAAGGGGGTGGGTGTGTGGGGCATGGAACCTCACAGGGCCAGGATAACAGGTCATGGTGGAAGCCGCAAGTGGTCTCCCACTGCCTCTTCTCTTCCCACTTCCTTTTAGAAGTGGTGCACACCCCACACACCCAGTCCACCCAGTTTTAGCTAAGTCAATGGCAGCCAAGATGGATACTAAATTTCACAACATTCCCAGTAGCTAATGGTGAACATGTGAATAAGATAGGGAAAATGGAACATGGCCATCCTGGTCATTTCCTTAAAGAGATCTTACTCTAAAGTTTTTCTTGACTTTCTTCTCCCTGGCTGGGAAGTGAGTGTAATTGTTATTACCACCCTGGACCCAGAGCTCTGAGCTGCATACTAAGGACAGCTGAACTCGGCTGTCAGTGTGGACCCTGGGTGGTGTCAGGCACTGATGTTCTTTACCCAGTGTAGACAATTCGAAGAGAAAGAAAGAAACTTTCATCTTACACAAGCCATTTTCCTTCACAGTGTCTTTTCTAGTGGGTTGCTTTCTCCTCAGAGAACATGACGGTCTATCAGGCAGACTGGTTCTATACTACGTCTCTGTCCTGCTTCCCCAAGCCTAAAGTTTTCTATGAAGAAATAATGTCAAGCCCTGGTTCAGCAGTAGTTCTTTTTCCCTTTTCCCCTTCTGTGAGCACAAATCCATCTCCGAGGGTGGCTTGTTCAGATCTCCGACCTCACATAAGTCCCTTTCAGTCCCAAACTGCAGACACTGAGCTCTGGGCACAGCTGCTGACCTGGGTCCCAGGCCCTGGCAGGCTGCTCTCAGGCTCTTCCCTACTTTCTCAGTCTGTTCCACTGATGGCACGTGGCAGCATTTTCTTGTTTACGACCCCAGCTTTATACTGTCGGTTTTCTCTTTTTATGTTCAATCTATCAATGCTACACTATATGTTTCAAGAAGCTGGAATGCATCAGAGTATAAACTTATGGAGTTATTTTGCATTAAAATTCTTTAGAAATGGCCCTTGAAATAATTTGGAAAAGTGTCAGGGTAACAAAGTTTTATATTCATTTTTTTTTCATTTCTTGATGGGTAAAATGAATGAAACATTTTTCCTTTTTGAGACATTGTCAGAAAAGGGCTTTCTAACTTAACAGATCTATACTTGAAATGATAGATAAGTAGTTAAGAGTAGAGGGATTGATTAGGGTTTCACATATGGGGGAGCTTTGGGGATCTTGGGAAAATCAGGGGTGCTATTGCTAATATTCATTTTTTTTTTCATTTCTTGATGGATAAAATGAATGAAACATTTTTCCTTTTTGAGACATTGTCAGAAAAGGGCTTTCTAACTTAACAGATCTATAGTTGAAATGATAGATAAGTAGTTAAGAGTAGAGGGATCGATTAGGGTTTCACATATGGGGGAGCTTTGGGGATCTTGGGAAAATCAGGGGTGCTATTGCTGTAGTTAAAGATATTATCTCTGACTGATGGAATTGTATATTTCCATTTATCGTCCTTCAGTTTTTCTGTATTGAATACATTACTTTCACTAAAAAAATCTGTTTTTTTATATAAGAGAAATCTCTAGGAACCTATTTTGTAAGTATTTTTAAATTGTGCTATAAAATTATCAGAACACGTAGAGGAAGATAAAGACAAAATCATTGTCAAGCTGAAGTGTCAGAATTTTCCTGCGTGATATCGTTGTGATTTCCTCCTCTTGGAAGAAGAAATGCAAAGGTCATACTAACCTTAGATTTGACTTGATTATTTTTGATCACCAATCCTGGCCAGGGGGAAGGCTTGTTTCTGCTTGTTTTTAATATTACAGAAACAGTCTGTCTTCCTAAGTCGGATCATCTGGTGGTGCAGTGATGAGTAGCCGTCCTCTCCATCACCTCTGACTGACTCATGGGAGAAAAGGAACATGTGAGAGATGGCTGACTGCTTTGAAGGAGACATTTCTAGCAAGGATAACACTGACAGATTAGCAGGAACAGCATGATTGGACATGCTCTAGAAAGGGGACAGTGCCAGGTCATGACTGCTGGTTGCAATGAGTGGCATTACATTTTGCCCTCTTCTTACGTTGTCATGAGACCCAATCCTGTCTTTCTGGATTTTCCTGAAAGAAGAAAGAAGGGACCTGCAACACTGAGCCAAAGTCCATAAATAATCATCAACACCTCACCCTCTGGCAATCATATTCATGACAGGGGAAACTGTCTAGATGCAATGACAGTAACTAACAGTTGGATCAAACCATAGGTGGAATTTTAAAAAGCTGATTTCATAGAAGTAAAGAAGAGATTGTGGTTACCATGGGTTGGGGTGGTGTGAGATATTGGTCAAAGATACAGAATTTCAGTTAGCTAGGGGGATGAAGTTTAAGAGATCTATTGTATGACATGGTGACTATACCCAACAATATATTGTATTCTTGAATAAATGCTAAGAGAGTGGATGTAAAATGCTCTCACCACAAAATTGATAATTTAATGAGGTAACGCATATGTTAATTAACTAGATATAGTCATTGCACAACTTATATACTTCCAAACATCATGTTGTACACAATGAATATGTACAATTGTATTTGTAAATTTAATGATAATAATAAAACGAATAAACAAATATTCAACTTTGTGCAATTTGCTATTGTAATGCAAAATAAATTTTATAATGTCTTTTGGGAAAATAATTTTGAACACACAAGTAAATTGTTACTCTATACATAACAGAGGGTAATACTCCATGTTTGTATAGAGTCAAGCAATATGTAATAAACATGTTTTCTAATTTTTTGTTGTAAATAGAATCTGTACTAACTGAATACTTAAAGGAAGAAAATGCCTCCTATCACAATGCAAGTTCTCTGTGTTGTTTTCTTCTACAAATATTCCTCAGGGCTAACTTAAAAATGTTTAAGACATGTAAAACTTTTGAATATAAGAAATAACGATTATTACTAAAGACCAGTTTTGTATTAAACGTTATAATATTATTGTGTTTTAAAAGACTTAATGCACTTCCATAATTGCCTAAATAAAATTTAGGGCATAATTAAGTGCTAGAGAGTTCCTTATTACTTATCTTAAAAGTTAGTTTTAATGCTACAATTTAATTATATTTAAAAGACATCCCCATAGATCTTAATAAAAGTTTGCAACTTGGAGATCTTTTTATTTTCTAGTATTCTCTTCAGGGATTTTATCTGATGACTTTCCCTTTCAGAGCTGAGATTCTTTCACATTACATATGGTCACTCTACAACATTGCGGTTTTCAACTCTACCAGGTGTTTCAGGAAATAATTTTTAACATTTTTGTAAATTATCACTTCTATTGTTATTCCAAATTGTATTATTACTGTGTGATTTTTTTCTTTTCTACACCAAGGCTACCCACCTGCTACTAGAAGACAGATGTCATGTTTTTTCCCATCTAAATGCACATTTTATATTTGTTGTTTTAAAGGTATTAAAAATAGGTTGTTTCAATTCGCTTACAAAAAAGAATCTGATTCGTTTCTTTGCTGTCGTTAGTTTTTGGTATTTACTTTGTTACTACTCTATAGGTAGACTATTGCAAATCTTCTCTTTAGAAAAATCAATAACTTTTTTCACCGTAGAATATTTTGTTGAGAAAAAAAATGCCTGATTCATGTTCTATTACTGTCACCAACGTATCAAAAATTCTTAAAAATGAGAGCATTCAACTTATTTTTATACTTTTCAGTTTTACTATTAAATATGAAAAATATAATATCCCAATAAATGTTCATCAGAAATTTACAAACTGAAAATTGCATTGCATATGTTATGTTATGGAATGTTAGCAGACAAGTAAGAAGACCTTGATGGTAGCATAAATCAGGTGGCTTTGAGGGGCAGGAGGAATCCTGTGATGGAAAAATTTGGAGAGAGTATGAGAGTTATAGGAGGTGGATCAAGGTAGACCTTGGTAAGAGCTTTGGATTTTGTTCTCTAGGTGCAAAGTAACGATTGAAAGGTTTTAAAGAAGGAGTAATATCATCTCCTGGGCAGTTTTAAAGATCATTGTCTGCTGTGTGGAGAACAGAACTGGGAGAGGGACTGGTGGTGAAGAGCAGGGATCCCAGAGAAGAGGTCACTAGGGGAGCTCACGGGAGCTGCAGTGATAGCTTGGCCTCTGGTCTTAGAGGCAGAGGTAAGAGAAACAGTCTGCCATGGTATATGTTTTAAATATAGACATGGCAGAATGTTCTCATAAGCTAATTTGTGTTATAAAATAAAGATAAAAGTAAAAACCACTCCTGGAATTTTTTTGAAGAGTATTAGCCCACATACTCCAGGTGGGAGTCTGCCATGGTATATGTTTTAAATATAGACATGGCAGAATGTTCTCATAAGCTAATTTGTGTTATAAAATAAAAATAAAAGTAAAAACCACTCCTGGAATTTTTTTGAAGAGTATTAGCCCACATACTCCAGGTGGGGACCCTGCTGGAGAAGTGGGTTTGGGAAAGAGGCACAGAAATGAGTAGTTTTTCACTGGACTTGGTAACTTGGTAGTGCTTTTTAGATACTAAGTGGAGAAATCAAGCAAGAAGTTGGACGTATGAATCTGGAGCCCAGGGAAGTGGCTGGGACCAGAACATACATATGTGAGCAGTCAGAGCTCACACTGTATTAAAAGCCACCAGAATAAAAGAGATGCCCCAGAGAGAATGTGTTCTATGGAAGAGAATAGGCGTAAGACTGAACCCTCTTCGTGTGGTGTTCATTTACATTTCTTCTAGTGCTTTTATGATTTTCTTTTTCCCCATTTAGTATATATTTTACTTGTAGGAAGAAGATCTATAATTTCAGCTTCTTTTTTAGCTCAAAAAAGTGTATTGCTTTGCTTTTATATCACATCTGTTTTGATTTAACACTGCGCTTAGAAGTACCTGAAATCCTTAGGCTGAATTTTCCTTTCTCTCTCTTAACTTTATAAAGTAAAAGCCAATCTGGACTGAGATGAGGAGACGATTTATTCAAAAAGACTATTGCAATAATAGGAGAGGGATTACTGCAGTAGGGAAAGGAGATACCAGAAGGAGCGAGAACACTCCAGCTGGGCGTGTGAAGTGACACAAGCAGGTGCTGTGATAGCAAGTTGATCAGGAGGGTCTTTCCCCAAGGTCGGTTGATTCTTGAGAGGGGTCCTTGTTCCAATATCTGCTGCTGCTTAAGCGCAAGGGTGGGTCAACATCCAGATAGCTGGAGGACCGTGAACCCTGACTGAAGTCTGGACCAGTTCATAGGCACGTTGCTCAGATTGGTGGAGACAAACAGCTCAGCTAATCACTTATGAGACGAAAACCGGGGATTTAGAGGGTCTGTGTCTGGCCTTGCCAGAGACAGACAAGGGGGCTTCATCTGAGTCCCTTGGGGAAGGGTTGTTCTTTGTAACGAGCTAGCATAAAAGGACAGGGTAACTTCTTAACCACGCCTGCTTTCCAGGAGCACAGACCCAGATAAAGTCCAATGCTGTCGACTTCATTATCATGTTTTCATACTTTTTTTCCTTCTTCGTGTCATTCTGGGAAAAAACCCTAGAGACTGTTCTTGACTCTGCTGATGGTTTTTCACACTGTCCAATCTGCATTTTTATTCTGTTTTCAATATGAATATTGTTTGTGATTGCATTTTCTATTTCCTTGAAATTTGGGGGGGGGGGGGATATACCCATCAATTTGTCTGTTTGTCTGATCCCATTTTAGGCTGGTCTTTCAGATCTGCTTTCCTAGAAGCTTTGTCCTGTACCCTATTGTGTATACTAAGACACTGTCAATTTCATTCTCATGTTTCTAGTAAGCACTCAGAGCTATGCCTTTCCTCCGACTCTCCAACGTGAGGCTTAGACTTTTTTGTTTTAGAAATCATCTAACTTATTTTTAAAGCTTTTATTATTTTGTTTCCCCTTTATTTGCCCTGTGTTGAGTATACCTATGTATGTAGTGTTCATCATCATCAGGGATGATTGCCTAGTGCTGGTCCTACTCTTAGCCCATTGATTGTCATCAGAATCCTTTTCTTAAATTTCTTCTTATTTATTTTTTTTATTGATACATAATTGATTATACATATTTGTGGGATACAAAGTTGAAAATCAATACCTGGGTATAATGTGTGATGATCAAATCAGAATAATAAAGATATTCATAATTACAAACCATAATTATTCTTTGTCCATTAGCCGATTTCTTGCTCACCTCCTCCCCCTCCCCTTTTCCCATTTCTAGTAACCACAGAATCAG
Organism: Galeopterus variegatus; assembly: GCF_000696425.1. Taxonomy (NCBI): domain Eukaryota; kingdom Metazoa; phylum Chordata; class Mammalia; order Dermoptera; family Cynocephalidae; genus Galeopterus; species Galeopterus variegatus. The sequence continues at coordinate 38,852 of NW_007731533.1, forward strand.
AATTCTCTTCTTAAATCCAAAAAGGACACCTGAACTCCCATGTTCGTCTCAGCACTATTCACAACAGCCAAGACACAGAATCAACCTAAATGCCCATCAGTGGATGAATGGATAAAAAACTGTGGTATACATCCACAAAGGAATACTACTCAGCTATTAAAAAACAATATCCTATCATTTGTAGCAACATAGATGAAACTGAACTATGATGTTACATGAAGTAAATCAGAAAGACAAATACTGCATGATCTCGTTCACATGT
>NW_007731533.1:39249-43352 GCF_000696425.1 Galeopterus variegatus
GACACAGAATCAACCTAAATGCCCATCAGTGGATGAATGGATAAAAAACTGTGGTATACATACACAAAGGAATACTACTCAGCTATTAAAAAACAATATCCTATCATTTGTAGCAACATAGATGAAACTGGAAACTATGATGTTACATGAAGTAAATCAGAAAGACAAATACTGCATGATCTCGTTCACATGTGGAATCTAACAACAACAGCAAAAAAGTGGTTCTGATAGAAGTAGAGAGTAGAATAATGGTTACCAGAGGCCAGTTGGTGGGGCAGAGAGGGGAGAAGTGGTGGCTACAAAACTATGCTGTCTACCCTAAGTGAATCATTGTGCAGTAGTATATGCATGTATTGAAACAACACACAGTACCCCATAAATATGTACAAGTAAAAATTACAATAAAAAAATCTTAAAAGAATACATTTTAACAACTTTTAGAACTACTTAGTGAATTGCAGTAACAGTATGCTTAGATTGTATCTATCCACTCAAACTGAAATAAAAGAATTGGTGAAATTTGCAAAGCATTCAAGAAAGTAATAACCTGCCAGGAAAATCAGCATATACATGCTTTGCATCCCCTTCTGATACAACTGGTAATGTAGTAATTCAGTTTTTGCCATTCACACTTTATCTCCTCTAAGACTGTCTCCCTAGGGCTTCTTTTTCAAGTTAATGTTAATCTAATGTTCCATGCTGGCATCTAATTACCTGATAGATATAAAATGCTTTCAAGGTATATAACAGGTATTGTTGCTGAATTTTCTAAAAATTTTAATTGACTTATAATTTTCATGGTTTAAATATAATACAACTATTCTTATGCAATTAAAGCAAATGAGTGAAAATAATTTATTATGAATTTATTGACTATATTTCAATTATTGATTTACAGTCTTCTGTATATGCTTTTTCATTTAAAGATAACTATTATGTTACTACCAACCAAACCCAAGTATTTTTTTAATCATAGATGCATGAATGATTAGTACAAGTTCTGATTGCTTTGAAATTTATATAGAAGTTGTGTATTTAAAGAGTGTCAAGATGCTAAATAGAAACACAGAATTTATTGTCAACACCACCACCGTAAAACAGACTGACTTCTTTCACTGATTTTTAGCTAATGTCTGCCCAAAACTTAAGCTACATCCAACTCCTGCCGATTCTCCTCCTTAACACTGTTTCATTTTTTGTTTTTATTTCCATAGTAACCAGCTAGCACAGGAATATTCAAACAGTTCTGCCAGCTTCAAATCTCTTTCCCAAGTCATTCTGCTGTATAAGGTGGTAGCATTATACTAGACAGTGGCTCAGTTTTCTACTGAGTAGGGCTTCTGGTTGGTATTTAAAGTTCTTTACCAATTTTTTTCCTTTTTAAAAAAAATTTCAAGAGATATCATGTCATAAATTTAGCAGTAAAACTCATTTATTATATTAGATAATTATATTTTTCAAATTTAATAAGGCTTCTGGGGATATTTAATTTGTATCTTTTAATCAAGATAAATATGTTTCATTAATCTTTGACCTCTAATATATTTTGGAATGCTAACAGTTACAAGTATATTTAAGGTAGGATTCTTGCACTTTAGTGTGAAAGGAAGTCATGAATGCAATCATTTTAAAATAAAATTTTAATATGTGAGCTATACAAATTACTATCAGTTTATATTTATTAAGAGTAATTTATTCAGATGGGAGAGAAGCCTCTGTGTAAATAAGCATTTTCCAGAAAAAAAAAAAAAGTTAGGGGAAGATATTTAAGAAGAATAATAGAATCACAGGAAACAGAAAGATGGAAAAAGACATAAGTGTTCAAGGAAAATAAGTAGCATAATGTGCTTAACGTAGATTATAGTTGGAATGTTAAATTCTTGAAGATTAGACTAAGATAAGAAATCACCTGAGTTAGGCAATCGGGAACCAAAACATTTCTGAGGAAAGGAATCAGGATGTTTCAACATGTGTTTTTTAAAAAAACAATGATGACAATGATGTGGAGGATGGAATTCAAGAGAACACATTTGGAAACAGGTGAGTAGGTGAAGGAAGAAGTGATCGTGGCCTGAACTACAGTGCTGCAAGCATTTACAAGGAGTAAGAGCAGATTTGAAAGATGTTTTATGTACAGCAGCTTCATGACTTGTGTGCCCATGCGTGAGGGACAAATAAGAATCAGGAATTGAACTCACTGGGACAGAGTGCAGTGTGGCTGTTTCTTCAATGGAGATAAAGGATGCTGCAGAGATTTCTTGGTTTATGTGATGAAAAAGTCTCATTATTTTGGATTTATATTTTCCAGATGACCTAGAGTATTTTAAGTAGTCACAGTACAAGGGGTCTTTAAAAAGTTCATGGAAAGATTTGTATTATCTTTTAATTTTACTTTTCCATGAACTTTTTGAAATACCCTCCTACCTGTATTGAGCTCCAAGAGTAGCATTTTGATACTATCTACTAAGTATTAGTGTTTTCATTGTCCTGAGAGGAAATGAGCAAGGCAAGGAAAACACACTGAGCAGGTTTGGAGCTGGAGAATTTGAATGACTTCAGTATGCTCTGGGCTATAGGGGTGGTCCCTAGCTGCTGGTACCCAGCTTTGGTGTGCCAGAATGAAAGAGCCCAATAAAACGAGGTGTTGGGGCCAGCCTGGTGGCGCACTGGAGAGTGTGCCGCTTGGGAGCATGGCGGCGCTCCCGCCGAGGGTTCGGATCCTATGTGGAGACCGGTTCCCGCTCACTGGCTGAGCAAGGTGCGGGCACAACACCGAGGGTTGAGATCCCGTTTCCGGTCCCCGGTACGGGCGCGCCACTGAGGGTTGGAATCCCGTTACCGGTCAGTAAAAAAGACAAAAAGGAAAAAAAAAAAATGAGGTGTTGGGTGGTGGGCTCTGGATCAGTTGATTGGCATATCAGAGGCATGCTCTCAGGAAAGTTGTTTACTACCTCAAGGAATTAGCTGACGGAAGTCCCTCCCAGGTCAGCAAAGCCCCAGAAGTAAGAGCATCAAGAGTGCAGAATAAAAGAAAATATAGTTAGTACAATGAACTGAAGTCATGGTAGTGAATGTGATGTATTGGAAGAGTTTATAAATAAAGAAGAAAAGGAATCGCATTTTAAAATTTCTATTAAACACCAACATGTATTTAGAGGGTGGAGAAAGAAGACTCAGAGAAGAATCTGAAAAGGAGGTCACAGAGGGAGAGAGAGAGCCAGTTTCCTAATTTTGTTGGTGGTCCTTGTCAGTGGTGGAAAAATTAGCCAGAATATATTCTACTAGTTGTGGATATGGAGTTAAGGGTATGTATTTTTGGTAACTTTAGTATTAAAAGTGAAGACTGAAAATCAAGAGTAGATGGAGGGAGAGATTTAAAATGGTAGTTTTTATTGTTCTTTCTTTCTGCTCTTTAGAGAGTAATGTTGGATTTCATAAAGAGTAGAAGAGTTTTCATAAGAGTTTTCATATTTCATGTGTCTTCAGAATTGGAAGGACCTTGGACATGCCAAAGTTAGCACATATGCAGGTCTTTTTATATTTTTCACTCTTGCCCTCAGTGTTGTCTGATGAAATAAAGGTTAAATAAATACACCTGGACAACTTAAAACCACTTAACACTACTTAAAAATTGTGTAAAACAACTTAGAAATATTATCCTTGGACATTGCTTATTTCAATAACAGGAGTATTCTACGTTTGGCCATTTTACTTTCTAATGACTCTCAGAAAAACAATATTTTAGGACTTTTTTCCCTTTTATTTATGTACAGTGCAGATGCATGGGAAGGGATTTTTTTTTTAATCAAGGGTGTCTCTACTTTTGAATTGGCGGACATCTGAAGTAAGATTTGATGGCCTAAGAGACTTTTTGTGGTTAATATGCATCACTAGCAAAAGGAAATGAAAGCAGGATGAATGTCTACAGATGTGGTAACTTCGTAACAACAACAATTGTTTCTCTACTTCCAAAGAAAATAAAAAATATATTTCAAGGACTAGAAAAACTGTATGCATGCCAAAAGGGTGATCATAATCTCACGCTAAAAATTTCTAAGACTTTCAGTATGAACTACTGAATACACTGTCTATGGGAATATAGT
>NW_007731533.1:43838-46073 GCF_000696425.1 Galeopterus variegatus
GCTAAAAATTTCTAAGACTTTCAGTATGAACTACTGAATACACTGTCTATGGGAATATAGTTACAACTTACGTCTCCTCCCCTTGACTCCGCTCAAGACATAAAGAGAAAAGGTCCTGAACACGGGCAAGCGTCTTGTAATTTGGAAAGACATAATATGGGAAAGAGGGTAAGACTGGCACCCCCAGGGATGGCAACATTCAAATTCTCTCTTATCACCTTAACAAAAAAGTAATAAAATAGCTACAAAGGAGGCCAAAGAAATAAAGAAAAGTATGTCCATGAGTGATATGTGTGAGCTGTATCTTGAAAGGATGTCTGTGGGTGTTATGTTTAAGAACGTGTCTGTTTCAGGTCCCTTGGTTGTACTGAGTTATGTGATGCTGCAGGAACAAGCAATCTCACACCTCGTGTTACATGCAAGCCCAGTGGAGGGCTTTGTTGTCACTGTCACAGAGCATCCAGGCTGACAGAGCATCATCTCTGTACACATTTCACAACCTCTAGAATGGTGGCGCCAGACACGGCAAGTCACACACTGACCTATGTCACTTCCAGGTGTGTTTTACTGGATAAGTCATGTCACATGTCCACACTTTCTTCAAAGAAGGATGTGCAATCCTACTATGTGCCTAGATGGAAACCTGGGAAGATTTGGTGAACAGAGTAATGACTGTCATGGTCCGCATGTGCCTAGATGGAAACCTGGGAAGATTTGGTGAACAGAGTAATGACTGTCATGGTCCGCTTTTCTGGTCAGCAAATATCCCACTCACTCTTTCTCCCACAGAGAAAAGCCCTTGCCCATTCCCCAAGGGAGTCAGACTCCATGTCTTACCCAAGAGCTACATTCCTTCCATCTGAGCTGTGCTGCACTGCCAAAATACCCCGAATGGTAGCAACTTAAAACAGCAAAGTCTTATGTCCACTCTGGTCTGGGGTTGGCTAGGCTATGCTCCAATTTGTACCAACCCTCAGACCCAGGCTGACACAGAAGCCACCATCTGGAACACTGATCGTCATCATAACAACACATGTTCCTAATGCTCAATCCAGAATTTACACATTGTTGTTTTCACAGCAAAGACAGAAAAGGGACTCTTAGGTTTTCCAAGGCTCAAGAAGTCTCAGAAGAGGATCACAGGGTGTTAGGAGCAGGTGTGCTGAAAACGTGGGCAGAAGAAAGGGAAGCACGTCAGGGGTGTGCAGAACCCAGAAGTGACACAGGTATGGCCCCCTCCCCACAGGGTCCCAAGTTTAGAAGGCTAAAGAGAGGAGTGTCGGGGCCCTGGAGGCCACCCAGCTTCCAGAGACCAGACCTAAAAAAGACACATTAGTGACAGTGGTCATAGGCCATTCGGTGTTGACTCGGGGATAAAACAGCACCCCCCAACACATAGACCACCCCATCTACGTGGGACTACAAAAGTCGCACCTGCCCACCCCATCTCCATCAGTGCAAACCCTCTGGCTCATCGGACATGGACCTCGTCACGCATTGTTCCAGCAGCTTCAGTTCTCGTCTGGGTTGTCCGCACCTCTGCACTCTGCTCCCGAGAGGCACCACATTCGGGTGTACATTTGTTGAGGAATCCACAGAGCGAAAATAAACATGAGGCCTCACTGAGACTGAAACTGAGGAGAGTTTAGATCTGAATCAGGTGTCTTCGACTTTCCTCATATGTGGCATCTGTTTCTGTCTTTCCTGGATGGTGATTTTTAACATCTGGAGAGTCTTTTATTTCAATGAGTCATCTTCTACTCCCTGCAAAGTCAGGATGCTATATAAAGTGGTGGTCAAATCCTATCTTTGATATACTGTTGCTGGCTTGGGGAAGGTGAGTGATGCTCTGAGAAGTGTTGATCTTCCCAGGGGCTGAGAAGATCCCATCTAGGGAGAAGCTTCTGACGCTGCTCACTGTTGTCTTAGGCTGCCCACATAGAAGGTAGACACAGTAACACATTTTTAACTCTGGGGACAATATCCACCAGATTAAAGGTACAGGTCATAGTAGCAAGGCCACTGAAATCCATACTCACTGCAAGTCATGGGGCAGGATGTGTGTCCAGCATGATCATGTGGGTTTTGAGAATCCTAAGGCTCTAGAGGGAAGTGAACCATCAGGATAATGGGGGAGGAAAGTATATTCATGAGGATTATGAATGAGATCCAAGTGTGAAAAAGAATTGGTCTGCAAAGTAGTTTGTAAAAAAGTATGCAGAGTGCAGGCATATG
>NW_007731533.1:46380-48591 GCF_000696425.1 Galeopterus variegatus
CCCAGGGGCTGAGAAGATCCCATCTAGGGAGAAGCTTCTGACGCTGCTCACTGTTGTCTTAGGCTGCCCACATAGAAGGTAGACACAGTAACACATTTTTAACTCTGGGGACAATATCCACCAGATTAAAGGTACAGGTCATAGTAGCAAGGCCACTGAAATCCATACTCACTGCAAGTCATGGGGCAGGATGTGTGTCCAGCATGATCATGTGGGTTTTGAGAATCCTAAGGCTCTAGAGGGAAGTGAACCATCAGGATAATGGGGGAGGAAAGTATATTCATGAGGATTATGAATGAGATCCAAGTGTGAAAAAGAATTGGTCTGCAAAGTAGTTTGTAAAAAAGTATGCAGAGTGCAGGCATATGAGGACACTTGGCCTTCTGTGTCAGAGTTGGTGCATTTCACATGTTCAGCAAAGTTGTGCAAAAACCAGTGAAGCTCATGGGCGTCTGTACTCACCCTGGTACTCCACTGAGCAGAGAGAAACCTGGCAACTGAGAGAACCCTTGTGCTGTTAAAGCTCTTGTTATTGATCATGTGACGATTGTCCTTGAATTACAAAGGATTTCATATGCTCGGTCTCTTTAGCCATCACTAAACATACAGTAGTTACTTAATATATTATTTTTAGAGCTATCAAATGGAATTCTAGCTTCTCTCATACAGCAAAGTGTCCTTTACTCTGCTGTTGATGGGAATTGACATGAGGCCTGCCATAAGAATCTGTCCCCCAAAGTTGATGTCTTAGAAACATAATTCTCAATGCTACAGTGCTGGGCGGGGTAGGAGGTGGGGGTGATCAGGAAGCGAGGGCTCTACCTTCATGAATGAATGAATGAGTGAACGAATTCTGTCATCGTGAGAGTGTGAATTCAGGCCCTTCCTGTCTATCCCTTACATGCTCTTGACCTTCTTCTATCTATCCCTTACATGCTCTTGCCCTTCTGCCCCCCATCATAGGAGGAAGCAGCACGAAAGCCGTTCCCAGACATGAGCCCGTCCGTCTACCTTGGACTTCCCAGTCTAGAAATACAAGAAATAAATCTCTGTTGTGCATAACTTACCCAGTCTCAGGTATTCTGTTAACAGCTGCACAAAACAAAGAATGCCATGCTTTCTCATAAACAGGCAGCTTTAGTTTATGCAGCTCCAAAGGATGTTAAATCCCCCTATGTAGCTGCTGCAATGGAAAAATCACACTCATGGTGAATATAATTTGAAGAACTTTTACAGTGACTTTCAGGAAATTAAATTAAAAAGTAGATTTTGATTACGTTTTGTGACTTTGGAGCTTTAAAGATCATATCAAGAATTAAATTAAGCTAACTTTCCCATATTTTTTTTCTTAAGGAGCATACATTGAAACAGTTTTTTTCCTTTAGTGGTTAGGATAAAAATATCTTAATTCAGGTGTTTTAAAGGGTGATAAAACTGACCCTGGGTGTTACAGACCAACCAACTTCATTAATGCTGCAGTTAAAGTGCACATGAGGATTTTATTGCAATGGTTGGAATTGATGAAAAAATTTAGAAGAACAGATCTAATATGCTAATGGCAGTTAGGTAATTTCCCAAATATCTCAGAGCAAAGCAATCTTTCTTCCTGGAAATTGATCTTGTCTTCTCTCATATTTCAGTATAGTTATCCAAATCAGGATGACAGGCAAAAAGGAATTTGTGTGACTGTGGCAGACAGGACTCTGGTTTGTTGGGGTCCCTGCTGGGGTTACACTGCAGTGACCACTGGTTGCTCTCTGGTCTTCACCCCAAGCTCAGGACAAGATATTAAGAATGCCCAGCTTTAATGGACAATAAAATTATTCTTAAGAGGGATCCGAAAGCTCTGCTTTCACTTTATTAATATGTACATAATTTTTTAGACAAATATATATATATATACACATATCCGTGTCTATAAATATTTGTCATTGAATAAATGTCTATATTCATGTAGAGCTAACACTTATGAGTGATTATAACACTTCCAGCATCATTTTAATCAATTTTCATATAGTTATTCCCTCCATCCTCAAAAGAAAGCAGCCTAAAAGAGAATTCACAGGATAATATGATTTTTCGAGGAACTTTTCGAACACCCCTCGTATATATGTAATTAATATGTGAATGTGTGGGAACATGAGCACAGGCCATAAAGATCTCACTCCAAAATGCATGTCCACCATCCGGAGAGCCTGCGAAGACCCTGGC
>NW_007731533.1:49288-50915 GCF_000696425.1 Galeopterus variegatus
GCCCCACTGCCCCACTGCCCACCTGCCCCACTGCCCGCCTGCCAGGTCATCTCCAAGGGCGGAGTTTCAGCATTGGTATTTTTATCAATTTGTCAGGTGATGCTCACCAGAATTTATAAATCACTGTCTAATACATGCATCGTCTTGTTTACTTTATATTATTTTCTCAGTAGGGATCCTAAAAAATCCTGAAAAATGGTAGCTTTTTTTTCAATCATTTTTACCATCTTATTTACCATTAAAAAAAATGGTCATAACTTTCTTTTTGACCTCTCTAGATTTGTAATTGTACCCCCTTATAAGGACCTCCTTTCCCTTGCTGATAGCATTCTGCATTGTGTGCTACGTTCTCTTTTAAGTCCATATTTCTTCTTTTTTTTTTTCTTTATCATCTAGGCACAAAGGCCTGTTCCAATGTACCCCAGTCCCAAATAGGACCCTTGCTCTGGTCCCGTGGTTGTCTGGCCGCCACTCACTAGTAACATTTTTCTCACAGTCACTTTGGAAACTCTACAGCTTCATCCCTGCTGTACCCTCTCCACCTGCCTAACATCATGGCCCTTGTAGAGACTGGTCCATCTTCTTTCTGAAGAGATACCCAGCTTTACGTTTCTACAGGTATTCATTTCTGTCAGGCTAAATAGAGATAAAAACCAGGCCTTTGTTACCTCCAGTGCTCAGTTGCTTCTCCTGGCTGGTCAAAGCTCACACCTGAGTTCTGACACTCGGGATGAAAACCTCTGATCTAAGTGATGCTCCATCTCGCACAACCCCAGGATCCCCAAGCTCTCTCCTCTCAGCATGACGGGAGGGTAGTTTACCTGCCTTTTCAGATTTGGGAGAGAATAAAAAGCAGATTCACCCCTAGGAAATACAAACAGACATTTTCTCTATGATCTTTTTAGTTTCATTTCCCGATTTAGTTTTACAGACAGCTTCATTGTAGCATTCTTGGAACTAACTTTTAACTGAGTGGCACCAAAGAAAAAGTGTTTATTACATTTTTATTGCTGGTATAGATTTTTAGAAGCAGAGATTATAAAATGTCAAGAATTGAATTCCAGCTCCCACTTTTCATTTCCCTGATGCCATAATGTTAAATGGAGCTAAATGCACATACATCTATTAGTTATAATGCATCAATCTGGAGAAGCTATGTCAAGGTCATTAAAGGGCATAGTCATCCATAAAGTGAAGCCATATATATAATGTTACTGGAGACATCCCTCAATGGACAGTAAGTTAGTTTAATTTATAGCATATCATAGAATGGTAGAACTGGGAGCAACATTTTAAGATAATATTTTCCAATAACTTTATTTTAAAGATAAGTAAATGAAGTCTAGAGAAATTATATTATTTCCCTAAGGTTATAGAACTAGTTAATTACCTTTTTTCATAAATGTGATACATCTATATTTGAAATGAGCATTCATTTTTCCCCAGAGAGAATGTATGCAAAAAGCAGTTTATAATCCATAAAGTAGAGAATACAGGGGAGATATATAAAAATACAAATGGTTACTGGAAGATTGGGGATATTTTTAAACCCATCATTTACTAGTGCTCTAAAGTTCTTTTTTTAATTTCATATATGTGAATTTAAAAGAAATTATGTACACACATC
>NW_007731533.1:51394-56392 GCF_000696425.1 Galeopterus variegatus
CTCTAAAGTTCTTTTTTTAATTTCATATATGTGAATTTAAAAGAAATTATGTACACACATCGGTATGAAAGGTCAAGCAGACATTCTGAGACAGCTCTGAGTGAGAGCTGTGGTTGATTGCTTAGATTTTTCTATTGCTTTTTTTCTTTTACTACAACAGCTCAATGGGGGGCGTCTGATAGCTGTTGACAAATAGAGTTTCTGAAAAGCAGTTATCTTCTCAGTAGGGCAGGGAAGATGGCCACAGAGCCTTAGAACAGGATTTCTAAGACTGGTTCTGAGAAGACCGTGAGGCAAGGTGAGATGAGAACAAATCATTGGAATTTAAGGCTGTTTCTAACCATCTTTTTTTCATGAAATGAAAACATACCTGTAGGACTATCATCTGTTTCTTTCATTTCTTCAAAAAAAAACCTTCCCATGTAAGTTATCAAATTCTAAGTATAAGCTGTGTAAACTTTAGCAAATTACTTGGTTTCTTTTGGTCTCAGTTTGCAGGTGTGAGAATTAACTGAGCAGGTGCATAGGAATCACTCAAAGTGGTGCCTCATGTGCCATACGCTATCCTCGTCAGCTGTCCTAAGGGCTATCAGTGGTTGCTTTAGCAGCAGTGGCAGAACTGTGCACGGGCACAGCATCCTCAGGGCAGCATTGCGCTTCTTGGAGAAGAAATGTTTGAAACTCATCATGCCGTTTGTCTGCTTCATGTTTTCTAGCCCGTTTTACTTCACTTACATTCCACTTCTCTCAGCAACCTTTTCTAATTTGAATTCTCATCTCCTTCCTGCATTCATATTAACGGTGTCTCTGAGTTTCCAGGACTACTTACAATACAGCATTTTGTGGCATTGACAAATCGGGTGTCACTGGAAGAAAACAAGCGTGGAAGTAGATAGTGGCAGTAAATAGATAAAGTGCACAGTTTTGAGCATGCTGAGCTGAGACGCTCATTGAAAACCTACATGGCATTTATTGTCCTGCAGGTAATTTGGAATTTGGGTCTGTGACTCAGGCAAGAAATCAATTTCAGAGTAATAGCTTTGTCTCAAATCATTATTACAGATGCAATATTTTAATTTGTGTAAAGGAAGAAAATCATAGCTGAAGCATAGACAGAAAAGAGAAAAGTATCAAATCCAAAATATTAGGATTAAGTTGGTCAAACAGATAAAAGAAAAAAGAAAATAGTGAAATATCACTTCAGGACGTAGGGTGAAGACACCAGAAATACTTGCTAAAAACACTGAGAACCGTCACCGGGATTATGCTTTCAGGAGGTTAAGGACAAAACTTCGTAATTCTGTAAGTCCTGTAAAGTTTTACAGACAGGTTAGACATTGATGCAACGGCAGAAGGCTGTAACTATTAAATGCCTAAAAAGAAAAAGAGGTATGAGAAGCCGCAGCGTGAGCTTTAACAGAACGCAGAGAAGAGGAGGCACTCGTGTGTTTACTGCCTTGAGCTTATTTTTATTTGTTTCTATACTATATTCCTATCTTCGGTGATGTAGCTTTCAAATCCTGTGTGCTTTTAAATCGCCTTCTGTGCATAATACAAAACTTTTCATTTCCAGCAGCCAATTTTTTTCTTTTCTTTTTCTTTCTTTTTTCTTTTCTTTTTTTTTTTTTTTTGGTTAGGATCATTGGAGATTAGAAATAATTAACACATGTAGGTAAATGAATGCAAATACTATAAAGGTTCTTATTATTCTTTCCATTATAATTACATTAATATGTTCACATGCTTCCTTGCATTCAGAATTCACACAATTATACTAGTCTTCCATTTAAGAAGTATTTATTGAGCATTTTCTAAGCATTTTTAGACTTTTGCTGTAATAAGAAAAGAATAGATAACTCAAAGCAATTCTCCCAATCACAATAACTAAAAATCTTTAAAAAAAAAAAAAAAAGAAAGAAAGAAAGAAAAGAAAAGAAAATACAAAACCATCAGCCAGATTGCACTGGAGAGCTAACAAGTTATGGAGACATAATTGGCTGGGACCTAGGAAAGGATTAGAACTAAGCAAATGAGCCCAACCTCTGTGGCCACTGTTCAGCTACAGGATTTGCTTGTTCCAGAGCAGACCACTGAAAGGGTAAAAGAGAAAACTGATGTCAGAAGTAGGGTCTTGAGGGCCCAATAGTCAGCCTTACCAGATTCTTGACTCCACCATAGCAAAGAATTCAAGGGCAGAGTCCCAGTAAAAAGTGAGAACAAGTTTAATATAATAGATAAGACAGGTTCCTCAGAGTGAGTGCAGCATAGCTCTAGAGACTGAGCAGGGCCCACATCAAGTTTAACAAAAAAGTAAGTTCAGTACAGACATCAAGTTTAACAAAAAAGTAAGTTCAGTACAGACATCAAGTTTAACACAAAAGCAAGAAAAATATACTTAAAGTTCAGTACAGAGTGCAGGCAGGCTCAAGAGAGTGAGCAGCCACTTTCTGAAAGTAAGTTTGATACAAAATAAAGTATGCACACCTCAGCCAGGGAAATGTGTCACCTCCAGGAAAGTGAGCAATAACCCCACTATCAACTGGCATTCAGCTTTTATAGTTTTTCTACCTAATGAATATTCAATTAAGGGGGTGGCTCTCAGTTATGCAACATTTAGTCTTGCACATGCTCAGCTGGTCTCGTCCTGGAACATGTTCATTGGTCAGACCCTGTCACATGCACCAGGCATATTCAAAAATATTCTGTGCTCTCCAGCACCTCTAGTGGAAGGTCATTCAACCACCAGAGTTACATAACCCTTCTCTACTGAACATGCCCAGCCACTGAATTTGCTTATCCAACCCTTTGTGGACTCATCTTCCCCATGTTGGTGTTAAAAATAGGTCTAACTGGCAACAGTAACTTTCCTCCAGAGGAGAGCCCAGAGGAGGGGCCTGAGACCTCAGGGAGTGGTAGGAACCCAGAGGCATTTCCTGAAACCTAAACCCAGGGAAACGGAGCACCTCCTATATCAGAACTTTTGAAAACCTCTGAAGTCTAGGAGGAAAGAGATTGGAATCCAGAACCTGCCCAAGTGTGAGAACTACAGTTAAAACTCTTCACTTCGGGCTAGAAGCAAATGAATATATCCTGTAAGAGTAAAGTTAAAATAATTCTGGCTGGAAGGCCAGAGATCTAGTTCGGAATAAATAAAATGGGAAAAAATGAATTTGTTAACACTCCTCACTGTGTAACAGAGATGAAAAAATGATTACTCATCGCACCATGAATGCAATGAGAAGCCCGAAGGGTCTGTACCCCAGAGAAAACTGGGTACAGCCCTGATTCAAAGATAGCTTCTGGTTTTTATTGTAAAGGCAAGGAAGTTTCACAAGAAAATTCAGTTGATTCAATCTTTACAAAAGGACACAAGACATGGGCAGTGTGACAAAAGTTATCTATGGCAAAGTATAGCTTGAGCAATGGAAACTAGTAACATCAGTAAAATTAACAATGTGACATTCCAAAGCACAATTAGTGAAAAGCTAAGTTGGTCAAACTGACTCATTATCTAAAGTATAACCTCTCTTTAAGCAAAAGCTATACTCTTATGATAAAAATCAAAGTACAATTATTTCTAAAGTGTCCCCCAATAGACACCTTGCCCCTAGCAAATATTTTTTTCACATCTTTCCCTTTAGCGATTCTTAAAATCTCTTAACAGGACCAGTATGACAGCCACCTGTTAGCTCTAAAATCATTAAAGTATACAATCCCATACCTAAACAGTGATTAGAGTTGGTCAGATGGGCTGTTGCCCTCTGGCTGTAAGCTGTTGCCTCCTACCTGAGAGCTTTTGCACCATGCATGCATTTACCTAAAAACCCTATTCTAAAATCAAATGAGAATCAAGATTTCTAACCCTCCACACTTCCCCCCTATTTATTTATTTTAAAAATTGGAAGCAATCAAGGAGTTGGAGTCAATGGAGTCAGAGTCAAGGGTGTTCTGATGAAGAACAGTCAGCATTACTTCAGCTTGACTAGTCTGTTAGAACATGGAACATAACAGTTTTAATCACTATAAGAAAACACAAGATGCATTAAGACACTAATTCCAGCAATAATCCAAATTCTTATGTTTAAACCAGAAAACCAATAGGTAGGATAAAGCCAATGGACCAAATTATTTAAATGATTAATAGTAATCTTTTGAGTTTCTTCTTGAAGCTGTGTCATTTGTTGTTGAAGTTTAATTATTAAGTTTTTAATATCTCCATGTAAATTAGAATGAAAAGTTCCATGTTAAAGTCGTTGTACATCCTTCCATGTAGTGGAGGAATTAAAGTTTAGTTCGAGATAGAAGCTCAGAGGTCATATTTTGAAAAGAGCCATTCTTTGTGCTATTTGGATAGAATAAAAACAATCACTGCTGTAGCAGTCATAGCTGTGGAGGCCATAAGAATGCCCCAGTGTCTCTTAGGGTGTGCTCTCTCTAGGGCAGAGGTGACTTGCTCCAGGGCAGAATTCCCCATCCATTGTCATGTGAGGTTAACAGGTAACCAAACTTCTGTTCTCTGTTTTAATATAAACATATGAGAAATATTAAGATTAGAGATATTAAAGTGTAGAGGAGATGGCAAATATTTATGGATCATAACTTAGTCAATGGTAACATTAGCTATCCAACATAATTTATTTTCTGTAAAATTATTTGAATCACAAGAAACCCAATTAAAGTCCAGACCATTTTCAATAGCAACCCAGAAGTGAGAACAAACAGGAATATCAGGTTTAGGATGATTGTTCTTCCATTTAGAATTTCCACTGACTCCTGCAGTTTGAATAAATATTTGATGTTTCACAGCTTATTATATAATTAAAAGCTGTAAAAATATGATTTATGTACCATTGTGGTTGAAAGGGAATGCAAAAGTTGCTAGCAGTGAAATTAATACTATAATTTATTCTGCAAACTTGTAATGGACCAGGGGACCGCCAGTGAAAGCAGTAACATTAGATGAAATAGAAAGCTCTGAATCACCCCAAGTAAGTAGTT
>NW_007731533.1:57263-59256 GCF_000696425.1 Galeopterus variegatus
CCAGTGAAAGCAGTAACATTAGATGAAATAGAAAGCTCTGAATCACCCCAAGTAAGTAGTTCAAAAATGGGAGGATTCAAAACATGGGTCCAATAATCATTATTACTTAGGGAAGGCTAAATAAAAAGGAAAAGCCCATATGTTATGAACAGCTTCTGGTTTTTATTGTAAAGGCAAGGAAGCTTAAGCTCTGGACCTTAGGAATTTATATTTGCATGATTCTGGAGTTCTGGAATTGGATTTGTTCTCACATGGTCCTGCACAATAGGGGCAAATGGTCTTTGCTGGTATCCAAAGTCAGCCTGTAGGATAAAGAACAGAAGACCCTCTTCCCCATATTAACAATTTAACAGGTTTCAACCTTTATGGTCCCATCGGTAGGCAGTGGTATAAAACCAAGCATTTAGGTCTTTCCTCAGTAGGAATAAAATGTCACTCTATGGCTGTTAACATTTTGAGAATTGCACTTTTAAAAAATTTAGGCCTGTTCATGAAGGGCCAAACCTTTCTCCATAGCCCCCCTTTTTTGTTTATTTAATTGAGATTGGAGTAGGCCATTAGCTCATTTTACAATTGCCTGGCTTGTGGGGTTATATGGGATTCCAGTAACATGTTGAATATTTTAATTATCATAAAATAATTGAAAGGCCTTAGAAGTATATGTGAGTCCATAATCAGTTTTAATTCGACTTGTAAAAAGTACATTAAAGTCTCGATGGTCAATGAGAATGTCATCCATGTAATGATAAATCAAGGTACCTGGAAAAGCCATACAAGCAGGGCACAAAGCACAGTCTGCAAAATCTTACTGTTAATCATACCTTGAGGGAGGCCTTTGTAAAGGAGCCCCAGCATTAACGTTAGGGAGGGCAAATGCAAGTTTTTTCCTATCATTTTCATGCAGGGGAATGTTAAAGAAACAATCCTTTAAATCTATAATCTGGACTTGAGCCTGAGGGTGAGTATAAGCTCCTTTTCCAATGAACATATTTGTACCCCAGTGGCTGCGGCAGGTGGTGGCAGGGCAGTTTGGTCATATCTGAAAGCATCACATTCCAATGAAATCCTAGGTAAAATAACCAGTGTTTTCAATTGTGTCCTGGTACAAGAACAGATCCTTANTGGAAAAGCCATACAAGCAGGGCACAAAGCACAGTCTGCAAAATCTTACTGTTAATCATACTTTGAGGGAGGCCTTTGTAAAGGAGCCCCAGCATTAACGTTAGGGAGGGCAAATGCAAGTTTTTTTCCTATCATTTTCATGCAGGGGAATGTTAAAGAAACAATCCTTTAAATCTATAATCTGGGCTTGAGCCTGAGGGTGAGTATAAGCTCCTTTTCCAATTAACATATTTGTACCCCAGTGGCTGCGGCAGGTGGTGGCAGGGCAGTTTGGTCATATCTGAAAGCATCACATTCCAATCAAATCCTAGGTAAAATAACCAGTGTTTTCAATTGTGTCCTGTTACAAGAACAGATCCTTATTGAACTTATGTTAATAACTATATTGCCATAGAATGACAATATTCATGAATAGTGTTAAAATCCTGGAGGGATCAAGTAGAGAGAAAAGTAAATGTTTTAATTGTTAAAAGGAGCCAACAATGTTTCAAAAAAAAGAAATTGTAATAACCAATATTTTTTTTTTATTAATTTTGTTTTATGTAATTAATTTTTGTTCGTTTGGCCTTGGTTAGTGATTTTATAAACCCCTTAGTTTTTTCATTAGAATGAACTGTATCTGTTAGTTTAGAATGTAACACTTTAAAATTATTATTTAACCAAGATTATGATTGATAGCATTTTATAAGACATAGATTTTTAAGAATCTTATATAATTTTGGAACACATATTCATAACATCTCAGTACTGACAATGCTTTCCCATATAGTCTAATTTACCAAATAAGCAAATTAGTTTTGACACATCTCTTATATATATATATCCTTTGAGAAGCTCCAGGGCCCTTGGAACCCCTCAAAGTTAGTTCAAG
>NW_007731533.1:59797-61755 GCF_000696425.1 Galeopterus variegatus
CCCTCAAAGTTAGTTCAAGTCAAAAGTATGAGTTTTCAGAATTTGGTTTTAGAAAGTTTGTCAAATAACAAAGGCTTAAAACACTTGGTTGAATAAGATCACAAATCACTACAAAAATAAAACCAAAGTGACAAAGGATTTCAAAGGCAGAGAGCACAATAAATTCTCATGGTAAAACATGAAATAAGTTTCCTAGGCCAGTTATGTAAAAGATAAAGAAAACTTCTTATAATTTTCTATTAAGAGTAGTTAAGTGCTTTTAGGAAATCTGGTTGTTCCAATGCAGGAGAAAAAACTCTAAACCTGTATCAGAATACTTTTGATATCTATTTTTAGAAAAACTTATACATAATTTGTTTTTAATTTTAGTCAATTTTTAAAATTTCTTTTACAAATTAACCCATACAAACCATTATCATGACTTACTTAGATTTCCTATTTTTGTCCTATACTTCCTACAACCTACATATCCAGTCATTTTACTCTAGAACAAAAATACACTGTACCAGATGCTCTCTCAAATAAAAATATATTTTTTCCCATTTAGCCTTTATAATTAAACTACATCTTCACATCCATAGCTTTTTTCATATCACCTGTTTATTCATGTATTTGTTTTTTTTAATCAATGTTAAGTTGGGCTCATTTGCCTATAAATTATATACACAGAGTTTTTTTCTGGTTTTGGCTGGGTTCACAACTAAAAAGCCTCTAGCAAACACAAATGTAATCCTGTTTGATTAGTAAACCCAGGCAAGGATGTGTGCTGATAAGAACATTTTTATGCATTCAGGGTAGTAAGTGGGGGTCCATCTGTCAGAGAAGATTATTATACAGTGTGAGTCTCAGGTATTTCTACCAAATAAATATTTAAGGTTTCCCAGCCAAAAACTTGGTGTATAAGTCTATACCTTTATCAGCTAATGTTAACTAGGGCCTTTGAGATATTGGCCATAGGTCCCCTTTCACATAGGTCCCAAGTACCCACGTAGCATTTAGGGACATGTAGAATCCAGAGAGGCCGTATGGAGCTTAAGGTAGAGGGCAGCATTCATAAAAATAATGCCTAAAAGATATTGTTTCTCCCAGCATGGCCAGGAGGCAGAGGTGAAGTAAGGAGGAGACGTATTGGGTTTTGTCCTGCAGCTGGGGGCCCATGTGCTATGGACACATTATGTCCTCTGATCTCACCATGACCTTCTGTTTAGTGTTCAGAATTCAGAGGCTTAAAACCAAACACAAGCTAATAACAAGACATGTGCAGGGCTTTGGGAGATGCCCAGAAGCTAGTTCTCTTACAGCTTTTAGTACTTAAACAAATTACACAAGTATTAAACATACCATAAAATATGTTGACCTAAAGACAAATTTAAGCAAAAGGTTTAAATCAAATTTTGAAAACACATCTATTTTGTCAACAATTTTAGAAAACTAAAGTCACATGAACTTGAAAAGTATACTTACCTACTCAATGAGTGTGCATTATTTATAAGCCAATTTGATACCTTGCAGAAAATACAAACATATAGACATGAACATGTAGACATAACATATGCTTATGTACATATATACATAGACATAAACAGAAACAACAAGGATTTTATAGGTTTTGTTTATAATAAGGAGATGGATAAAATAGAAGACTCAATAGTATAAAAGGACAGTCAGATTTAAATTGTGCTTCTAAAAAATGTCAAAGCTTATCGGTGAGGCCTCACCCTGTTTTTAGAGAAAGTAAGGTAACAAAAACAGGTTGATTTTAGTCTAGCTTTTGTTTCTCAAATGGGTTACTGAGCTTAAGTGTTGACCCAATGAACAAATAAAGATAAAGCCATTGACTTTGGGGGTTTCCAGAGAAAGGCAGCAGACCCAAAAGGAGGTCTGGTTGGCACACCAGGGCTGCATTTCTCATAAAGTCTCAGAGTCTTTGGTGAAGAAGAGAAGCACATGCAATTAAG
>NW_007731533.1:62446-81107 GCF_000696425.1 Galeopterus variegatus
TTATGTCAAGGCCCCCTTCCTTGGGGTACCAAGGACATTGTTGTCTAATAACCACTAACAGCTTCACAAGACGACATTTAGTTACTTTACAGCCAGCTGCTTTAAGGAGACATTGGAGTTGTAATTTATGTTGAGTCACCCCTTTTGTTAAGGAATTTTCCATATTTTAAAAGTGAAAGAAAGAGAAAAAAAACCTTCAGGTTGAAAGCTAGCTCGACCTGCCACAGGCATGCAATGCTAATCAAGAGCTGCCTGTGATTCTCTTACCAGGATGAGTATTCCCTTACCAGGATGCTTGAATATAAATGTCAGATGTCCTTTACTTTCCAAGGCTTGGCAGGTCAGTCTCTGATCGTGGAGTCAGAATGCCTCACACAGGGCACCATTTGTTACACTTCTCACTGTGTAATGGAGATGGAAAAAATAATTATTCAAAGCACCACGAATGGGATGAAAAGCTCAAAGGGTATATACCCCAGAGAAAACTGGGTACAGCCCTGATTCAAAGTTAGCTTCTGGTTTTTATTGTAAAGACGAGGAAGTTTCACAAGAAAATTCAGTTGATTCAATCATTACAAAAGGACACAAGGACATGGGCAGTGTGACAAAAGTTATCTATGGCTAAGTATAGCTTGAGCAATGGAAACTAGTAACATCAGTAAAATTAACAATGTGACTTTCCAAAGAACAATTAGTGAAAAGCTAAGTTCGTCAAACTGGCTCATTAGCTAAAGTATAACCTCTCTTTAAGCAAAAGTTACACTCTTATGATAAAAATCAAAGTACAATTATTTATAAAGTGTCCCCCAACAGACAGTTGCCCCTAGAAAACATTTTTTTCACATCTTTCCCTTCAACAGTTCTTAAAATCTCTTAACAGGATCTTTATGACAACCACCTGTTAGCTCTAAAATCATTAAAATATATAATCCCATACCTAAGCAGTGATTAGAGTTGATTAGATCGGCTTTTGCCCTGTGGCTGTAGGCTGTCACCTCCAATCTGAGGGCTTTTACCCAATACATGCATTTACCTAAAAACCCTATTCTAAAATCAAATGAGAATCAAGATTTCTAACCCTCCACATGAATTGGTGAATTTAAATGAAAATCGAAAAAAACAAATTATTAATGTGCATACACATACATGCACATATATAAAGAGAACTTTCTCACTCCTCACACACTGAGAAAATGTTTACAAAAGACTGTGTATTCTATCAGAACTCTTAGACTTAATAAGAAGACAAATAATGTAATGAAAAAAGAGGGCAAAAGATTTGAATAGACATTTCACCAAAGACGTACTAAAAAGCTAATACACCAATGAAAGTAGCCCAACGTCATTCATTATTAATGAAATGCAAATTTAAAATAGCAGTGGGATATATCCATCGTATGGTATTTTAATTATACCTTAAAAATCCAGTTTAAAAAGAAAATAATTAAATGAAATAAACACTGCTATTTAAAGACAAAATAATCAGACTAAGAAAACCAAACCAAACTATGCACTATTTAAAGAAATTCATCCATAATATAAAGATACACAAAGAATGACAAGTGTGGAAAAGCTACCTTATATAAATAATCAAAATAATTTTTCAAAAGAACTGACAAAAAGTAGAAGTAAGAAAATAATTCAGAAAAGAAATGAGTAAGAAAAGAAGCTATTGTTAAATTATATAAATTCCAAAAAAGGAAATTTGAAATGACATTTAAAACACAAGAAATGTACATCACTACATTAATAGAATATAATATAATCATTTCAATACATATAGGTACAGCATTTAATAAAATTCCATACCATGCATGTTAATTAGTAAATGTACAATAGAAGAAAACTCCCTCCATCTGTAGTAAACCTACAATAAACACCATGTTTAATGGTGTGATACTGAAAACACAGAAATGCTCACCATCTCCACTATTGTGCATCATTATATTTGACAGCTTAACCAACAGGGAGTGAAGAAAAAAAGTTATAATAATTAAGAAAAATTAAAATGATGATTTTTGTTGATTCATTGTTATCTACATAAATATCCAAAATTACTTATACATCCACTTTTAGAAATATTTAGTTACAGACTAAATGTTTGTGTCCCCTCAAATTTCACATGTGAAGTCCTAACACCCAATGTGATGCTATTTGGAGTTGAGCCTATGGAAGCTAATTAGGATTAGATGTGGACATGAGGGTGGATACCTCATGATGGGATTAGTGCCAGTATAAGAGGAAGAGATACCAAACGACTTGCAAGAAATCTGTCATATGTTTGGATTAAAACCTAAATTGACATATAAGACTTAAAATAGAAAATTATTAAACAATACTGACAAAAACTAAATAAGCCACAAAGTGAAGAATATTCTAGGCCTGTGGATTAGATTTTTCATTCTAATATAAGCGTTGATTTTCTCTCAAAGAAACCTGAATCAGATCAATCAAAATGAAAGTGAAAATCAAAGTTTTTTTAAAACTGTCAAGCTGATATTAGTATTTATATGAACTTCAAAGGGCCCAAAATAGCCAAACCATTCTTGAAAAACTTGCACTACCAGATATCATAAATTGCTAAAACATGGTTTTGAGAAGTTTCATAATATCTTCAGGTCAGTGATTTAATTTACTTAAAACAACATCAAATTCTAAATGGTTAACAGAGACACATATGTAAACCCTTTGTTGTTAAGTACAGAGAGATTTGCACCAAGATGATTACACTACTAACATCAGTGACGGGGAAAGGAATTTGAAGGGCTGTAAAAGGGGACTCTGGCTTTTTCAATAATGCTTGATTTATTATGGCAGGAATCTATTCACAAATTTCTCATGTTTTCACAATATGATGCCTGTGAGGTCCCCCCTTGGTAATGAAAGTCTAAGTAATTCAGACCAAACAGGCCTCTCAAAAAAAATTTTAAAAGACAAAAACAAATAAACATCTGTTCTTGGAATTATAGAGAGCTAAAAGAAAGTGAAGATGTACACAGTCAGGATCCAGGAAAGGAAATTCCCTAGGTGGGCTGGGCATTTGGGAATCACTTATCCCAAGAAGAAGATGTTGATTTAAGAGGCATAGAAACTGAAAACCTGAGCAGGTTTTGGAAGGTTTGTCAGGTGCAGACAAACACAAATTTACATTAAGCACTCACCAATGTTGAGAAAGGGCTTGTTACCCCTGTATTATTTCAGTCAAAATGCTAAAGGTTATAACATAAATAAGATTAGCTAGAAATACACTGACCCTCTTAGGAACTTAAACCTCACTTTGAAGTCCCATATTGGATTAAAGTGATATGGAAATATAAGTGCTTCTACCTGTGTTGCATAACTAAAACAAATTTACAAAACAAAACAATGCAAAAACTCTCTGAGGAATTAAAAACTCATCCTATTCTTCAAGTGATCTCCATGAATATTCATATACAATATCTGTCATGTAATTAAGATAGCTAGGCACATAAGGGATAAGATACTTATGATGAATAATAAAAGAAACAATTAGATAATATAAATATACTCACAAAAATCCAGATAATAAGGTTTTCAGATGCAGATTTTCAGATAGCAATGTTAAAATATAAAAGAAAACTTTTTTTTTTAATTTGCAATTTTAGGAAAGTACTGGAAGAAAGAAAATGAAAAATTTTTTAAAGTAAAAATTAAAATAACTGAAGTTAAAAAATCAGTGGAGGAGTTGAATAGCTGATTAGACATACAAATAAAGACAATGGCTTACTGGAATAAAAAGTAGACATAATGCTTTATGTGAAGCTTAAGGAGAAGAAAATAAGATAGAAAACATAGAGTAGGAGACTGAAACGGAGCTGATTCAAGGAGAGTGTCTACAGTAGACTCTCAGCAGGAAAGGGCGAGCAGTGCAGTGGCTGTACTGAAGCTGTAGTAGCTGAGAATTCCCCAAACTGACAAAAGACATTAAGCCAAGCTAGAAGATGCACTGGGATCCTCAGCAGAGTGCACCAAAAGAGCCAACCAACCCCCAGCCAAGCAATCATACAGCTACCAGTTGAAGATCATGCGAACACCTCACAAAAATTCAGGGGCAAAGGATAGATCATCCTCCAAAGACAACCGACTTATGAGGGGGAAAAAAAAGAAGAAGCCAAATGCAATGGTGTGATGTCATTGAATTTGACATAAAATGCTTGCAAATTGAGTATTCTATACCAAATGTCAATGTGTTCAAAGAATGAAGTTGAAGTGAAAAAAGTAGTGACAAGAAACATTGTGTGAAGAAATTACTCAAGCATTTTCTTTGGGCAGAAGAAAAATAACTCATGTCAAAATAATAATAATGATAATAATTAGTCGAGATCCCTCTTTGATTTTGCATGTAAAAATAAATTCCAAGATGACTGTTGATCTTATCGTGTAAAAGATAAAATTTAAACAATAGTGTTTCTAAGATGAAATAAAGAAAAAAAATCTTCTATTATTCAGGGTGAGAAAGGTTTCTGAACATAAAAGTGTTAATCACAAATAAAATGTGATGAAAAAAACTACATTAAGATTAGGAACTTTCCTTCATCCTAAAACACTATAATGAAAAGCTGCCCTCATAGTTAGAGAATAGATCTGCACACAAATAAAGGGCAAAATACTTATTTCCAAAATATATAATGTTTATAAGTCAAATTTTAAAAGCAGACAATGCAAAAGAAAAACTGTATGACACAATCAGCATGACGGTACTTTAGAACAAGGGTGTCTGTTGTGGGCAGCTCCCAAGAAGCACTGCCTCCTGGTGTAATCAACACCATGTGATTTCCTCCTCTTGTTTGTGGGCTAGACCTAGATGCTAACTAGATTCTGACTAACAAAATACAGCAAAAGTGATGGGAAATCATTTCCAAGATTAGGTTATAAACAGACTGTAGCTTCCAACTTGGTCTTTAGCTGTGTCTTAGAGAAGCCAACAGACATGTGCTGTGAATGGCTGGGTGGAGAGGCCCACGTGAGAGCTGCCAGCAGTAATGTGATAGGGTTTGGAATTGGATCTAACCCAGCTGAGACTTGAGAAAATTAAAACCCCCGTGGACATATTGATTGGAGCCTTGTGTGAGACCCTACAGAGACACTAGCTAAACTGTTCCCAGATTTCTGACCCCCAAAACTGAAATAATAAATGTATGTCGTTTTAAGGCACTAGGCTTTGGATACTGTATTATGCATCAATAGATAATTAATACATACCCAAGTGTTCAATAAATATTTGAAAAGCAGCTCACCATCATTATTATTTGGAATAATCAAAATATGGTACCTCTGGGGGCTGGCCCGGTGGCGCACTGCTACAGTGCGCCGCTTGGGAGTGCGGCGGCGCTCCTGCCAAGGGTTCAGATCCCACATACAGACCGGCAGCTCAGTGGCTGAGCGAGGTGTGGGCGCAACACCAAGAGTTGCGATCTCGTTGCCGGTCCTGGTCCGGTACGGGCGCAACGCTGAGGGTTGCGATCCGTTGCCGGTCATGAAAAAAGACAAAAAGGAAAAAAAAAAATATATGGTACCTCTGTACACCCATCAGTAGGGCTAAAATTAGCAACAAACTTCTAACACTACTACATACTAAGAAAGATTTGGAGCAATAGAAATTATCGTGCATTTTGCTGGTTGGGACATAAATTGGTATAACCATTTTGGAAAACAGATTGAATATGTGTATACCCTATAACCCAGCAATCCTATCTTAGTTACATAGCACAAATAAGTGAAATGGGCATGTGCAAAGAGACATACAATATTACTTATTTCAGTGTTGTCTTCATTCATTATATCCAGAAACTAGAACACTCTAAATATAGATTAAGTTTAGGAAGGAAAAATAAGTTATGTTTTATGAACATATTGAAATACTGTAAATCTCCAGTGAAAAAAATAAACATAAGTTTACTTGTAAGGCCACAGAGAAAACTCACAGAGATAATTAACAGCAAAAAGGAAAGATTTGTACAAAATAACACAAACTGTTTCATAAGGTATCATTTAAAAACAGGTATTTGGACATCATCTAATCCATTGAGGACCCAAATAGAGCAAAAAGGTGATAAAAGGGTGTATTTTCTCTCCCTTCTTGAGCTGTGACATCCATCTTCTCCTGTCCTGCTGCATCAGTGCCCATGGCCTGGGGCCTTCAGACTCAGACTAGGACTCAAGCCAGCAGCTCTCCTGGCTCTCAGGCCTGTGGGATTGGTTGGGAACTACAAAGTGTCTCCAGCTTGCAGACAGCAGGTTGTGGGACTTCTGGCTTCCATAATCATGAGCCAATCCCTCATGATAAATCTCTATCTATGCATCTCTCTATATATCCTACTGGGTAAAATAATAAGAATATTAAAAATTAGCATGAGGTTCTAGTCAAGATGGCAGAATATCCAGTCCCCAAAGTCACTCTCTCCCACAAATCTACCAATTTACAACTCTTAAGAAGCAACAACTGCCAAGCTGGGGCCACTAGAGCTCAGGGAAAGAGAAAGAGAGACCTATGGAGTCCATGAAGGTGGGAGAAGCCACAATAAGAGTAAGAAAGGATTGCTCCCACCATTTTGAGCCCTGGCCACTTCAAGGTTGGAGTTGGTAAGTGCACAGAGCAAGAGCTGGCAGAAGCTGCAGCTGTGCCCTTCATATGAAGTTGCTTGGAGGCGGCAGGGGAGAAGAGGGCCTTGGCCCCGGGCCAGCAAGACCACTAACAGGGTTCCTATGGACCCACATAGGAACAAGTAGCCACAGACAACAGAAAAAAAAAGAGCCGCTCAGAGACCAGTGAGTCACGATAAGAGTCCAGCACAAGGCCTGTCCTATGGGAAGTGTTTGGAGTACAGGTGGTGGGGGAGATGAACCCACTGGGGGAACACTGGAGCACAGCATGGACAGCTGATCTGCCATCCAATCAGTAAAGGACCACTCAGTGGAGACTGGTCAGGAATATGGAACTTCAGGGGGTGCAGTTTGCTGAAAAGACTCAGGCCCAGACCAGAGTTTCTACACAACCCATGTACTAGACCTCATGAGACCCGGAAGTACATACAAGGCCAACCATTAAAACCTGAGCTGCACAATAAGCCTTCCCCAGGAAATCATCAGCAATGAAGCAATTTAGCTCAAACACACTGCTTAAACGCTGGTCCCCACAGGAAGTTCCTCCATTTTAAGAGAAAGCAAAGGACAATAAATTAGTTTCAGTGCAGAGTTTAAGTGGCGGGAATAGCAAATAGTCCAACACAGAACTGAAAAAAAAAAAAATACTAGCAGATGAGAGACAAAGTTTGATATTAACTAGTAAAAGTCTAACACCACCAAAGAACACCTATAACACCTAGAAGGACCAGAAGCTCCCTGGGCTCCTAACCAGGGAGGGGGGAGCCACACCCCCATGACATCCATAACCAAACCAGCGATGACCACCAAACTGCCACAGGAAGCACCCTGGGCTGCTGAGCCAGGGTGGTGGGAGACTGATGGCCTCAGCCACAGCCCTCCAACATCGCATCCAGCCCAGTGACAACCCAGCCACCACTGGAAGCCCCCTGGTCTCCCCTGCCAGAATGGGGGGCCCATGGGCTCCAATCACATTTCCCCTCCTTCCCTCTCCCACCCTATTTCCCCTCTCCCTTCCCTTCTCCTACTCTCCCCCCAAGTGCTCCACAACAATATCTTAGAATGAGGCATAGAGCTGGGGGAAGCCAAACCCAGCTGTAGCCAGCTAAAGAGCACACCAAAAATACCATTTTCACTTGGGTAGCCCTTCATAGCCACCTCAACTGCCATGGCTGCCACAAAAATGGCCAGTGTCTATAGCAGTAGTCACAGCCACTGTAAAGATGACACACCAGACTTTCAGTTCTTAATTGTCACAAGGAGAGGCACCAGCAGGGACCAAAGAAAAGAAGAGGCCTCTCTCTCCACAGAGCACACTCCAGAGTAATAGAAGAAGTATCTGCTTTACAATTATAGGGAAGGACTTAATCACACCTGTCTCAATACTGGACAGATCATCTAGGCAACAAACCAACAGAGGAACAGTTAATCTATAAGATGGAGAGAACAAATCTATGGTTATTAGAGGGAGGAGTGGGAAGGGGGATGCGGGAGGGGAGAGATTGTATAAGAGGCATAAAGAATAAGCATGATTTGTAGCAATGAATATGCTAATAAAAAATTTTTAAAAATAGTGTAATGGTTTTCTTCAGGAGGAGGCAGTGGGGTAGGAGGTTCTCAGTTTCCCTGGGTGTGGGTTTCAGGACACACTTCTCGATTTCAAGCCATTCTCCAAGGTTTCAATACCTTCCTCTAGGCCCTCCCCTAGAAGAGAGTTATTGTTGCTTGTTGGACCTATGTTCGGCACCAACAAGGGGAAATTGAGACCTCAGGGGGATGGCTTATGCAAATCCAGTGGCTGGGCATGCTCAATTTAGAAGTGTTAAATATCACTAGTAGCTGAGCATGCTCAGTAAAGTGGAATTTATTTCTTGAATGACATTCCACTAGAGGTGCTAGAGGGCACAAAATATTCTGGAATATGTCTAGTGCATGTGATAGGATTTGACCAATGAACATGCTCCAAAAAGAGACCAACTGAGCATGTGCAAGGCTATGTTCCATAACAGGAAATATCCCCTTAGTTGAATATTCATTAGATATAATGAGTATGTATTAGATAGCAAAACTGTAAAAGTTGAATCTTGGTTAAAAGGTAGGGCTGTTGCTTACTTTCCTGGGCCCAACATGCCCACTTCACTGGCTGAGGTGTGCATGCTTTACTTTTGTGTTAAGCTTACTTTTAGCAGGTGGCTGTTCACTCTCTTGAGCCAGCCTACATTCTGTTCTAAGTGTGTATTTCTTACTTTTATATTAAACTTGGATGGTGCCCTGCTCAGTCTCTGGAGCTAGACTGCACTTTTTCTGTGAAGTCTGTATTTCTTAGCTGTTACATTAAACCTGTTTCCATCTTGAATTCTTTTTTTTTTTTGTCTTTTCCGTGACCGGTAAAGGGATCGCAACCCTTGGTGTGGTGTGGTGATTTCTTAGCTGTTACATTAAACCTGTTTCCATCTTGAATTCTTTTTTTTTTTTGTCTTTTCCATGACCGGTAAAGGGATCGCAACCCTTGGTGTGGTGTGGTGTTGCCCGCACCGCGCTCAGCCAGTGAGCCCACAGGCCATTCCTATATAGGATCCGAACCCCCTGCGGGAGCGACACTGCGCTCCCAGTGCTGCACCCTCCCAAGTGCGCCACCGGGCCGGCCCTCCATCTTGAATTCTGACTCTGCTCTTGAATTTTTTCCTGTGGCAGAGTCAAGAACCTGCTAAGAGGACGGGGTGAACCTGGTTGAGGCTGGCTATTGAGCTCCCCAGACCCTCTCCTCTGACATCAACATGGTTAGTGAATGTCGGATACATAAGGGACCCTCTATGGTCTTATAGGAAGGATTTCCTAATATCCATGGGGCTATACCAGTGTCCTGTGGAGTTTTCTGTATATGCCTTATACTTCCAAAATTATAAATAAAAAACTAAGTAAAAAGAAATAAAGATAGGGGGAAAAATTTTTTCTCCTACCTTTCTGTTTCAAGGGATAAGTTTGTGTTCACTGCAAAGTATATTTCTAAATTAAGCTCAATCAGCCTTTAGTAAGAAGACACTTCTCCCAGATTTTGACAATATATTGACTGCATGCCTTTGTTTCACTGTGTAAATTGTCACATTTTTGTCTGCCATGACAGCATACAGATATTTTAGTAGAAATTTGGGAGAAGTTTCATTGAAAGTCTTTAGTCTGTTAAGAAAATAATTTACTATTATCTTTCTAAAATCTTAATATCTCTTTTCCCGGATTAAGGTTATTGAAAATGAATAAAGAAACTAAATGAATGAAAATAAGATGCCACTATTCCTATATATGAGTAAAAGTTCCTAAAATGGTAAAATGCCTAATTCTGTAATATATAGTAAAACTCATAAGGCATAGATTACATTTATAAATTAGTGTTGGCAATAAAATTGATAAAGCTCTTTATGAAAAAAATAAAATACAAACTAAAGAGTGCAATAGAGTTTATTTCCTTCACAAAAATACAACTTTGAGAAATTTATCATGAGAAAGTACTGCATTTATAATATAACAACAAAGATAATTTTAAAACAACCCAACTTTAATACATTAGTAAGTAGTTAAAATAACTATTTACTATAAAAAATGAGATATTAACAAAAGACTAAGTGAAAATTTGGAAGATGTTAAATCAAATTAATGAGTCGAAATTTAAATGTATACAATTATTGACTTTAGTAAAAGATAAAAGAGAAAATCATCGATAGAATCAAAGGAGTGGTGTTGAAAAAGAGAAGTAAATATAATGCTGTGGCTTGGCTGAAACTTCCAAATTAAAAAGTTTAGATACTCTATTGATAATTCGAAAATAAATGTCCATCATGCATTTTAAATGACTAAGGTGCCAGTTGGGAGCTCTGCTATGCACATTCTTTTCCTGGGCGATGGTGTAAGGATAGAAAAGTTGGAAGGTGAAGATGGTTTAAGATCAGAGTCTTTGGAATTTACCAAAAATCACTTTTAATATTACTAAAAAGTGACTGTTATTATAACTTTTTTCTTGAGTTTGATTGCTATGTCTGTATGACTCTGGCCAAATTTCATAACCATCTTCCAAAAGTTTCTGGTAGTGTAAATAAAGGTAACACCACTCTTAATTTGTTTTTGAGTAGCTACAGAATGAACGGTAAAGAGACCCATGAATTTGTTCCAGTTCTGCCACATTCTCGATTTGTGGTCTTTAATCTGAACGTCCTCCTTCCTTTATTCTCTGAAAACTGAGTGGATTAGAACTGTTCATTTCTACGGTACCTTCACAGTTAAATTTTTTCTAAACCAGTGTAAAATTTCACTAGCCAAATAAACTTCCTTTATTCTCTGAAAACTGAGTGGATTAGAACTGTTCATTTCTACGGTACCTTCACAGTTCCACTTTTTCTAAACCAGTGTAAAATTTCACTAGCCAAATAAACTTGCTATGTTAATGTATTACTTTTATAATTCTGATTTTAAAAACTTTGTTTTTCTAGTTAATTGCAAGCTAAACTTATTTACAATTACTAGGAAACTCCCTAGAGACAGAAGTTGTAATGGCACTATAATTTGAATTAACTTGATCATTACATAAAAGGTTAACTGATTTGCTGATATTTTGATGATTGCCTTTCTGAGATGGCTGCTTATTCAGGCACTTTTAGAATTATCTTTGTGAATTGCATAAATTCATCATCATTTCAAGGTATTTTGGTTTAATTCTGTGGCAGTGCAGGACTTTTTTTGTTGTTGTTGTTACAACTTTGTACTTGACCTAATGGAGCATGTTTTGATTTTAAATTGTAACTGATTGAGAGAAGTAGTATTTCACTTCATGTGCATAGGACTTCTCTAAAATACACTTTTCTACCCTGCTGTTTCAATCCCATTTGTATTTCATTATCTGCTGATTAGTTTATAGTGAGACACAGCAATTTATGCATATATTTTTTCTTTTTTTTCTTTGTTAACTTCTGAAAAGAATGTACAACATGACAACATGTTCTACAAAGTCATTTCTTTCCAGAAATATGCTGTAGGAATGAGGCACAAACTAAAATTATTTGACAAAGTTTTGTAATTAATATGACAAATAGCATGGTAAATTCTAGAAGCATAATCTGTTATCTCAGAAGTTGGGATCTTTGCATCTGATTTGACCCTTGAAGAGAATCTCACTTATATTCAAAAAATGCTTTAACATGTAAACATTTCCTAATTGCCTAATTTTATAGTTTCTTTTCAGGGCTTCCACATATGTTGTCTTATTTGGAGTGATCAGGTAGCCTAAGGAGAACAAAACACTTTAGAGATACAGACAACACGCCAGGCTCTGGGATTTTAGAGGGTGAAGGGCCCTATTTCCAGAGCAAATGAACAAGCTCTGCAGGAAAATGCATGATCTTAGGGAAGTCACAGAGATGGGAAAATATTCATTAATTTATTTTTTCCAGAGGTGTTCTTTTATTGTATTTTTCATTTAGAAGCCCTATGTTTCTCACCTGATTAAGTGGAAAATTTCATCTGAAGGTTTATTTGTTCAACCATCATTCACTCATTTAGAATACAGCATTCAGTGACTTTATACACACAGAGCACTTACAGCAAAGCCAGCAATTTGGTAAAAACTATACCACTGTTGATTAGTGCAATGATTACCTACTTAATTTAAACCCAAGTTTCTCATTGTTAACTTTCTTGATCTTTCTCATCTTAAATACCAAAACCCTGTTATAAATTAGCCAAAGAAAAGGTACACTTTAAAAGCATAGACTGCATGCAAAGGAAGCCCCAGCAGTCATTTAATTTGATCGTGTTTCCCTTTTCACCTGTAAGAATATGCTACAGTTTAAACTTTCTTTATCAAACCAACCCTCTTTGTGAACTTTTCTCCACTTTCTCTGTGGGTTATATGTTTTCTTTTTGCAAGAGTGCTTTTAATTCTGGAATATCATTTTAAACACAATGGATGTGACCATTATTTTTATTCACTACAAAGTGGTGGCTGTGTAGAAAGAAGTCTGAAAGTACACATTAAACTGGTGATAGAGTCAAATATTAGGAGTGGATAATGCTGTTCAGTGGATCAGAGCAGCACAAACCATTGCAGGATTTGAATCAGATAATGGTTTAATTTGATTTATATTTATAAAGATCAGACTGACATTTGTTTGCAGACTGACTGGGTGAGGAAAACAAGTGAGAACCAGGATAAAGACTTAAGAGTCTGTTGAAGTGATGCAGATGAGAAACGACCATGCCCAGAGTGGGTGCCGACACCATGCAGCTTGATGAAAGAGGGCATTTGAAGATATATTTTTTAGAAAGAAAGGACACATAACATATCATTGCTTCAGAAAAGACAGTTTTCTCACTGACATGTCAACTTATACATACTTTAATTGCATGTTTCACACGAAAGGTTCCATTTTCTCTACAGTGCACCCGATTGTATTTACCATTATTTAAAAATAGAAACAAATACATACCTTGATTTTAGAAATAATGATAAATAATATACTTTTTTCTTATTTTTATATATTCCAGAGTATTTACTAGCTATGCCACTGTACTACTGAAAGTTATTTTGCTTCATAATAGTTTAGACATGTTCACCAAATAATCTTACAGCTTGGTTGGTAATAATTTTATTTGACTGAAACAAAAGAAGAATCAGAATGCTTCACTAAATTTTTTACGTGTTCAGGAAACTAGTAGGAATTGAAGAGAAATGAATTCTGAACCTTTTGATTAGATCACTCTGCAGCATCTATTTTAGATATAAAATTGCCAATTTTAACTGACTTCAGTGCGTTTCTATACCGATAGATTTAAGAAGAGAAATCTGTGTTAGAGACACAATAACCAAGATACTTAGAGCTTAAAATAGATTGTGAAGAAATGTTTGTTTCAGGATACTAAACCTACTTCCTTTTGAAGGCCTGGAATTTTCTGAAATATAATATCCACATGCAATGTAAGCGATAGAAATATTTAAAGAAAATGTTGAAAGATACCATGAATCTCTTACTTAAACAGCAGAGGCCTGGTCTTACCCTTTGGGACTTAAAAGCAAAACAGAATTGTGCCAGAGTAGCTAGAAATCTAACTCCTGGTTATTTTAGAATCAGCCTATCAACTAGAGAAGCAGTGTGATAAATAGCCTCTGGCCAATCACACTGCCTTTCCAGTTGATAGGCACTACCCAGAAGTAGAGAAAAAAGTAACCTGCTTTAAAAAGGCCGAAGGTCAGTCAGTGATCTATTCTGACATCTTTGTACACAAAAGCAGGAAGAGTGGCTTCAGCAGTTTCTACCACACCAAGTTCTTAGAAAATAAACAAAAAATGGAAAGACACGGCCAGCAGGAGTCTTCCATTCAAGATATAAACATACCAATTTCTTGAGTCTGCCGATCTATTCTGACATCTTTGTACACAAAAGCAGGAAGAGTGGCTTCAGCAGTTTCTACCACAGCCAAGTTCTTAGAAAATAAACAAAAAATGGAAAGACACGGCCAGCAGGAGTCTTCCATTCAAGATATAAACATACCAATTTCTTGAGTCTGCTATTCTAAAGGACATTAAAACACTAACATCTCTAATGCTTCATTGCCTAGGAATGCCTTAGAAAAATAATAATTCAACTAATTCAGATCAATCCATTCATTAAATGAGATTATATTACAATTTGCACATAACTATTTGGGAATAAGCTAATAAAATTACTTTAAGATGCCAACTTGGAGAGAAAACCAACAAATCACTTCACCTCATGATAGAAACCAATGTTACTTATAATGCATTAGTAGATTTACTTCCACTAATAACAATGTAAGTGGTCCAGTCTTTCAAATGGAACTAGAAAATAGGATTAGAAATGAGATTTCAAGTGAGTTTAGAAAACATGTGCAAAATATTAAAGAAGATAATCTGTTGAAAGCTAGATTGGCTGTCACTTGGACATTCCCTGGTGCATGTGCTGATTTTCAGGAGAGGGTGCTGAGCAGCTGGGAAGCATGTGGGGACTTTTGACACACTCACAGAAACAGGATGACACACACTGGAGATTAGGGCCTGCTGAGGGGAAATCTGCTAATCCCTCTCACACCCAGGGCTTTAGGTTAAAAAAAATGAACTAGACCCACTCTTACAGAAATAAAAGTATGCAAACATCTCAGGGGAATTCTGACATATGCTACAATGTGAGTGAACTTTAAGGACATTATGCTAAGTGAAAGAAGCCAGTAACAGAAAGACAAATTCTGTATGACTCCTCTTATATGAGTTATCTAAAGTAGTCAAACTCGTTGAACTAGAAAGTGGCTGTTGGGGTTGGAGGAAGGGAAAATGGAAAGTCGCTGGTCATTGGGTGTAGAGTTTCAGTTTCACAAGATGAGAAGCATTTCGGAGATAAGTGGTGGTGATAGTTGCACAACACTATAAATGCTTTTAATACCACCAAATTGTACACTTAAAAACGGTTAACATAATAAATTTTATGGTATGTGTATTTTGTTGCAGTAGAAAAAATTAGGAGAAAAAAGTTTTCTTTAAAAAAAATCTCAAATCTTGATTGAATTAAGGTGATCTCAGTTTTCCCAATTTCCTAAACAACTTTTGGAAGGAAAGTTAAATCCTCCCTGAAGAAAAATAACCTTATCCAAGGTTGCAAATTATATGCAAAATTTTAATTATTATTGTCCAGCAAAAATAATACACAACCAGAAATTGAAGGAGACAAGACAATATTAAATTCAAATAAGAATAACATAAAGTAGAAACAAACTCACAGGAGATGCAGATAAAAGTATTACCAGACATGGCTTTGAATAACTATGCTTAATATGCTGAGGAAATTGAAGATAACACTGAGAATTAAGGCAGAGAACTGGAATTAAACAGAAACTGGAAAACTGAAAAGTTCAATAACTAAATTAAGAATTCAAAGGAGAGGTTTAGTAATAGACTAAAAACAACCAAGAAGGAAATAGAAAACTGGGAGACAGGTTAAAAAAATTATTCAGAATGGAGCAAAGAGGGACAAAAGGATGGAGAGTATAGAAAGAAGCTTCAGAGGAGCAGGGGACCAGGGAGAAATCCTAACACGTGTGTAGTTTGTGCTCCCAGAAGAGAGCAGAGAGGGAAAGTGGGTGAAATTCACAGGCACGAGATTGCTACAAACCCTGGGCTGGATAAATAAAAAGAAAATTACATCTACTCACATGGAAGTAAAAGTGCAGGCTGGTGGGGGAAACAGAAAAAAAAAATTAAAACTTTACAAAGGTCCAGAAATTAGACAGACACCTGACTTCTTAACAGAAACAATGTAAGCCTGAAAACAGCACATGAAATCCCCAGATTAAAGGTCAAGAGATGCTGGAAGGAATTAAAAGTAACAAAAGTGGGAAACAAATCATAGCATATATGCCACAAATGTATGAATACAGAAAAATCATCAAAGGGAATCATTTTCTGGGAATAGGTAAAAGGAAATAATTCATGTTAGAATTTGATAAATTAAAGTCTCATTTTGCAATTTCCTAACAAATAAAAGAACATTTGAAAAACATATAATTACCACTANTGAGTTATCTAGAGTAGTCAAACTCGTTGAACTAGAAAGTGGCTGTTGGGGTTGGAGGAAGGGAAAATGGAAAGTCGCTGGTCATTGGGTGTAGAGTTTCAGTTTCACAAGATGAGAAGCATTTCGGAGATAAGTGGTGGTGATAGTTGCACAACACTATAAATGCTTTTAATACCACCAAATTGTACACTTAAAAACGGTTAACATAATAAATTTTATGGTATGTGTATTTTGTTGCAGTAGAAAAAATTAGGAGAAAAAAGTTTTCTTTAAAAAAAATCTCAAATCTTGATTGAATTAAGGTGATCTCAGTTTTCCCAATTTCCTAAACAACTTTTGGAAGGAAAGTTAAATCCTCCCTGAAGAAAAATAACCTTATCCAAGGTTGCAAATTATATGCAAAATTTTAATTATTATTGTCCAGCAAAAATAATACACAACCAGAAATTGAAGGAGACAAGACAATATTAAATTCAAATAAGAATAACATAAAGTAGAAACAAACTCACAGGAGATGCAGATAAAAGTATTACCAGACATGGCTTTGAATAACTATGCTTAATATGCTGAGGAAATTGAAGATAACACTGAGAATTAAGGCAGAGAACTGGAATTAAACAGAAATTGGAAAACTGAAAAGTTCAATAACTAAATTAAGAATTCAAAGGAGAGGTTTAGTAATAGACTAAAAACAACCAAGAAGGAAATAGAAAACTGGGAGACAGGTTAAAAAAAATTATTCAGAATGGAGCAAAGGGAGACAAAAGGATGGAGAGTATAGAAAGAAGCTTCAGAGGAGCAGGGGACCAGGGAGAAATCCTAACGTGTGTGTAGTTTGTGCTCCCAGAAGAGAGCAGAGAGGGAAAGTGGGTGAAATTCACAGGCACGAGATTGCTACAAACCCTGGGCTGGATAAATAAAAAGAAAATTACATCTACTCACATAGAAGTAAAAGTGCAAGCTGGTAGGGGAAACAGAAAAAAAATATTAAAACTTTACAAAGGTCCAGAAATTAGACAGACACCTGACTTCTTAACAGAAACAATGTAAGCCTGAAAACAGCACATGAAATCCCCAGATTAAAGGTCAAGAGATGCTGGAAGGAATTAAAAGTAACAAAAGTGGGAAACAAATCATAGCATATATGCCACAAATGTATGAATACAGAAAAACCATCAAAGGGAATCATTTTCTGGGAATAGGTAAAAGGAAATAATTCATGTTAGAATTTGATAAATTAAGGTCTCATTTTGCAATTTCCTAACAAATAAAAGAACATTTGAAAAACATATAATTACCACTATTTTAGAAAGATAAACATTAGAATTACACACAATACTCTGTCAACCCAAAGAAGGTGAGAAATAACAGAAAATAGACAAAGAATAAGTGGAAGAGGTAAAAGAAAAACAAATATGAAGAGAACATATTAAACATGATAAATTGTACATTCTCACATTAAATATAAAAGCTAAGACTGACTGGCTTAAAAAAATCTATATGTTGCTTAAGACCTAAAGTTATAAAATATAGAGATGATGAAAGTCAAAGAAAAAATAGATATGTCAGAAGAACACAAAAACACAAAACAAAAATGCTGGGGGAACTATCCCAATATACTACATAAACATCAAACAATATAGATGTTAACTTAAAAAAATATTATTAGAGATACTGAATGATAGAAATCACCATAATGATAAAGGTTGAAATTACTAGAAAGATAAAACAATTCTAAATTTTGTGTGCACCTGATAATAAGGTTCACACTCTAGAAAGAAGTAATAGATAAAATTTAAAAGATTAAAAAAAAATTTCTAATCACATCAAAAAAAATAGAAAAATTTCTGATCAATATCAAATAGTCCAATTCAATAATAATTTCAAGATCACTTAGGACTGACATAGCATGATTTAAAAACCAGGTTGTTGATATATAAGGGACACTGTACCCCCTAAGGGTAGAAATGCATGACTTTTCAAATGCACGACTGACCACAGGGTAGATGAGAAAGCAAGCGTCCAGAAATGCAGGAGAATGACATCCCATGGAGCAGGACAGGTGACCATAGTGGAGCTAACATAGAAACCAATCATCAAGAAGGAAGAGGAGGAGGAGGCTGCAAGGGGGAGCAGAAGGGGAAGAAAGAAAATTGAAAACAGATCGCCCTTCATTTTCTCCACTCTCTTCCTCCCCATCCTCGTCTCCAGAGGCAACACAGTCAATTATTTGAGATTTGCTTATTTTTCTTTGCACATATAGCAATATTTTCTTCACACCCCCTAACAGATCATTTCTCATTACAATTCTTACACAGTTAAATGTGTCAGTTCTTTGGACAAATGCCTGATTCCTGATAGGGGAAGAGGAAAGGCAAGATGAGACTGCAGCCCCAAGTAAGAACGAAGAGCTTAGTAAGGGGGGGGGAGGGGAGGGGGAAGGGTGTGGGGGAGAGAGAGAGAGAGAG
>NW_007731533.1:82076-83555 GCF_000696425.1 Galeopterus variegatus
AGGGAGGAGGGGAGAGGGAGGAGGGGGAGGGGGAGGGGAGGGGGAAGGGTGTGGGGGAGAGAGAGAGAGAGACACTCCTAAGGATGGAAGGACGGGCCTGAAAGAGCCCCTGATGGCAGGCACTGGAAGCATTCGAGTTCCAAAATAAATAGTGTGACCATTGGATTTTAACACAAACATATTACACACGTTGGTGAGCATATACTGATATAAGTAACTGATGACATAAATTGTAACAGAGGAAAAGGACAGGTCTCCCTTACAGAAGAATTTTAAACACCGATCGTGGAAGGAACAATGAAAATAGAAAACCACCATCTCTGTGGTGTTGTTTTCACCAAAAAACCATAATCCAGTCTAGTCGTGAGAAAACATCAGTCAAACCCAAATTGGGAGACATTCTACAAAATGTCTGATCTACCCACTGCGCTTCAAAAGTGTCATGGACATGAACGGCACAAAACACTGAGGTTAGGTCTCAGATGGGAGGAGACTAAGGGGACCCAGTCAAGAAAGGCGACATCGTCTTTTCAACTGCACCCCGGAGAGAAGTCAGTCATTGGTGAAAAAACTGGTGAAATCTGAGTAAGTCCATTGTTTAATTATTAATATTGTACCAAATGTTAATTGCTTAGTTTTGGTAAATCTACCCTGGTTATGAAAAAGATCTAGGGGAAGCTGTGTACAGTGTACAACTCTTCTACAAATCTAAAGTTATTTCAAAATAAAGTTAAAAATAAAAGTCACTAAATAAAGAGGATTATTCAGAGGCCACATCATAAATAAGCATGTGATTATTCCAGGAGCATCATATCAAGCATTTGTCACTGGCGTTTCCGATTACGTTTCCATTTCTCTGANAAAAAAAATTTCTAATCACATCAAAAAAAATAGAAAAATTTCTGATCAATATCAAATAGTCCAATTCAATAATAATTTCAAGATCACTTAGGACTGACATAGCATGATTTAAAAACCAGGTTGTTGATATATAAGGGACACTGTACCCCCTAAGGGTAGAAATGCATGACTTTTCAAATGCACGACTGACCACAGGGTAGATGAGAAAGCAAGCGTCCAGAAATGCAGGAGAATGACATCCCATGGAGCAGGACAGGTGACCATAGTGGAGCTAACATAGAAACCAATCATCAAGAAGAAAGAGGAGGAGGAGGCTGCAAGGGGGAGCAGAAGGGGAAGAAAGAAAATTGAAAACAGATCGCCCTTCATTTTCTCCACTCTCTTCCTCCCCATCCTCGTCTCCAGAGGCAACACAGTCAATTATTTGAGATTTGCTTATTTTTCTTTGCACATATAGCAATATTTTCTTCACACCCCCTAACAGATCATTTCTCATTACAATTCTTACACAGTTAAATGTGTCAGTTCTTTGGACAAATGCCTGATTCCTGATAGGGGAAGAGGAAAGGCAAGATGAGACTGCAGCCCCAAGTAAGAACGAAGAGCTTAGTAAGGGGG
>NW_007731533.1:84531-98454 GCF_000696425.1 Galeopterus variegatus
AATGATGATATGCAAAAATTCACATATATAAAAAAGGAAATATTTTTATATTAATCACAATGCACTGAAAAAGGAAATATATATTTTGAGCCTTATAGAGATAAATGAATTAGTTTATTATTTTTTTGGAAAAAGCCATTTAAAATATTATTTTAACTTAAAATCCTAAATATCATGTAAATCAAGTACAAAACAGCTTTAATTACTTTGACACCGTTTCAGTATCACATTAAGAACATTTTCTCCAGTTGATGGTTACACTGACTAGCAATATAATTTTACCTCAAAGTGTATAGATAGATTGCATGCACTTTTGTATATGTAGGATGTATCTCACAATACAGAGGAAAAACTCCCAAATATGTAAAAGGCCTTCAAATAAATATAGATATTTTTATCTTCATACTACTTAAGAACTAATTTTAAAGTTCAGTTCAGGAGGTCAGTAATGTAATATCAAGAATCATTAAATCTTCAAAAACTTGCATTAAATTTTTGAAATGCATTGTTTTTTGAGGGACCATAGTTTTGCCATTTTTTTCCAAAATATACATGTGCGTTCACACGTACCACACAAAGAAATGGGATATTTCAGTTGCATATTTAAATTTACATTGTTTGAAGATAACTCCTAATATGAGTTATATCTTGTCAATTTGGGTGCCACCCTGCAAAGTTAAATTTTCAATAAATCGAGAATATAATAGTAAATTATTACTTAAAAGGTTTCAATTCAGGTGTTCAAATACAAGCTCTAATAAAAAGAACACATTGCTCAGTTTTGCATTCTGTGGGGAACGTACCATAAAAGTGAATGACAAAGGTCATCTTTGAGGGCTTTTCTGGTTGAAAATGCTGAACATCGCTGTTTGGGATGTGATGCTGCACAGCAGGCTGCCCAGCAGGCTGTCCAGATGTGTGGTTTCCTCCATGTGCCTGGTCAGGGTCACTCGTCACTTTTCTGTTTTATATTTTTTCGTTTTTTAACTGCTTCGGAGTTGATTAGTATGAGGCTTTCCTCTATGTGATCTGAGAATTTAGTACTTAGATGAGCTCTTAGTAGTAATTGGGGCTCTTAGTAGTAATTTTTCTTGTTTTCCATGTCCAGCTAGTGTCTACACTCAGCAGGAGGTACAGGAAGAAACGAAGGCTCCTGTGTTTCCAGCAACCACCTTGCTACAGTGTCTGGAAGGGACACTGGCTTCTGAAAGGAGGCATCAGCACCTTCCAGCCTGACTTTGCGGACAGATCTGTTTGCAGCTTGAGCTCAGTGGACCTCCAAGAGGCTGGTGTCTGAGAAATGTTCGTAATGAGATCGACTCCTACCCTGCCCACTTTTCGGCACAGCTTCAGTTTCACCAGGTTCCCCTCCTCTCACCCCCAGGTAATGCAGCTGCTGACCCCTCCTGTCCAGGACCTGACTTTAAGCGCAGGAACAAGGGACATGCTGCAATCTGTGTCACTCTCTACTTCTTTATCCAGTGCCAAAGACTTTAATATTAAATTCACTAACTTTTATGCTAGATTTTAAATTTCACAATTTACCACCCCTCCCACCATTATTAACAGAAGAGTGGGCGTCTAGACAAACCTCCCTCGAATATTTCTGTCTCTGAATCACTAAGAATTCAAACTGAACTAAACCAATTACTTTAAGACTTGAAGCCTTAAAGTAAGTCTGAGCCCAGAGACAAACTGCCTTGATCTTAGTGTAAGAATCCCATTTCAACCTAAACTCACATTATTTCTAAAGTAGGAAAGGCAGTTATTTAATATTTTAATTACATTATATCAATACAATATAATATAAATATCCCTAGGAAATCTACATCATCTTAATGATAAAGCTACAATAAATTACTCATGCACATTTACTGCAAATGTTAATTCATT
The DNA here is from genome assembly GCF_000696425.1 of Galeopterus variegatus. Classification (NCBI taxonomy): domain Eukaryota; kingdom Metazoa; phylum Chordata; class Mammalia; order Dermoptera; family Cynocephalidae; genus Galeopterus; species Galeopterus variegatus. The sequence goes on from NW_007731533.1 coordinate 86,425, forward strand.
TTAAATAATCAATATGCAGAAAAATAATTTTTAAATGCTTTTATTATGCACATTAAGCACAAATGTCAGTGACAAAGACTGGTTTTAAACAAATCTTTCTATTTTTTACAAATGGTGGTTTTAAGTCTAAAATTTTTGATTTCCTCCCTGAAGGACATCTAGTTCCAGTAGACAATAATTTCTGAACCCTGTCACTAAACATCGTTTTTTAACCTTTTGTAAGAGAAAAAAAAAGTCAGTCCGATTGTTAGAGATACCCGTAAGGAGAAATATTTAGTGTACATAATTTAATATATAGTTGCTAGCTAAGTTTTTACGTAGATTTTGTATACTGCTTGTTTAACTTTTTATTAGGTATTTTTGCATTTCTGCAATAATAAAACTAATTTTGCCAGCATTATTATTACATATAAAGAGTTATTATTGGTGTTATTAAGATAATTTGAAATCATATTTTTAATATGCTACTGTACTTGGACCAGAAAACTCTAACTTTACCTAATATAACTTGATGCAGCGACACAGCCCTGGACGGCTATCCGTCTTCTCTCTTTTTCTTACTTTCGTTGTCTGGAGAAGGAAGACAAAAGATTCTGTATCAAAAGGCTGCAGCAGGAAAAAGTAGTCAAAACATAGATAGCACCAAGAACAGTGTCCAACGCATATCCAGTCTCAAAGAAATGTCCATCCCCATAGCTATGGTTTATACTGTAAAAGTCCACTTACCTACTATGAGAAAAAATATTCTGACACTTGTTAAAGACTGTAGGGGAGACTTTATTCAGAACTGTGGTGAGGGGTCTGGAGACTACTCCCAACACAAGGAAAAGGGATTTACAGCTCAGGTGCAGGGTGGGAGTCAGAGTACTGAAAGTCACTAAGAAGAGACATGGGGGTAGGGATTCTGGCTGAACCCATCTACTAGGATTCTTGCAGAAGGCAGGCCAGGGTGACCAGAGATCACCTGGGGGGATGAGGAAGTGGATCATATATCCAGGTAGTCAGATATCAAAGGTATGTGTTCTAAGAGTCAGAGTACTGAAAGTCACTAAGAGGAGACATGGGGGTAGGGATTCTGGCTGAACCCATCTACTAGGATTCTTGCAGAAGGCAGGCCAGGGTGACCAGAGACACCAGGGGGGATGAGGAAGTGGATCATATATCCAGGTAGTCAGATATCAAAGGTATGTGTTCTAAGTTGACTGAGCAGGATTCTTGAAAACTGGGAGAGGCAGGCCTGGCCAGGACAGGTACCAACGGCAGGGCCTGGAGGCCTTAGAGGAGCCCAGCAGACTTAGGTCAGGGAGAGTTTTTGCTACTTCTTGGTCAAAACCATGTTTCTTAACAGTACCATGAAGAGTTTCTGGAGGCTCCTGTAAGAAATTGTCACAAGCGGGAAGCATAAACAGCAGTCATTTTTCATACTTCTGGAAGCCAAGAGACTGAAATTGAGGTATGAGCAGGGCCACATACCCTTGGGTACAGCGGGGGACAGCATTCCTGCCTCTTCTAGCTTGTGGGGGCTGCCTGCCACTCCAGGGCTGTCCCCAGCTGGGGGGTTACCTCATTCCAGCCTCTGCCTTCTCTTCTTCTCTGTGTGTCTCTTGTAAGGACACTTGTCTATAAATTTAGGGCCTACCCAGATAACCCACTGCAGAAACTTTCCACAAAGCTGGGTTATACATTGTTTCATTTTCCAGAGCTGCAAGCTTTCCTTTGCTTTTTGAAATGAGTTTACAAAACTTTTAAGGATAATTTTGTTACACCAAATGCCGTAAACATGTTTAAAGTAAATGCCCGGCACCCGATGATGAAAAATATTTAAATATAAATTGTTATAAAAGCCAAAGTGATATATATTTTAAATGTTTCCTACATCATTTACTTCTAATGAGAGAGTTTTGATTTAAAAAGTCCAGAGCTTTTGGAAGTTCCACTTCCAACCTCTTTCACATTTACCCAATTATTAACTATTTTAAATTCTTTTTGTTTGAGTCAGATATTTGATGTTACAAGAAATGACGGTCATGATGCAAACCGAAGCACCCTTATATCATTTTGAGTCAAATGATGCAGTGAATGGGAATTTTCCAGGTAAAGAAGCACAATCTGTTCAAGTATTTGAAGCTGTAATTATACTTTAGCTCATGCTTTTATTTATTTTATCCCAGTTCTTTGTTTTATCATTTTTCTTTTTACAAACTAGCTGTAGAGGAAACATCTTTCCTTATTTAAAAGAAACGAGAAATGAATACATGTAAGGAACATCATGGGACATTTTCCTATTGTCTTGAGAAAAGGTCACAATACCTGCCTCTTACACTCAGAGACATTTTCTCCATTTCCAACCGAGCTCCTTAAACTCATCTGCAAGTCTGGCTGAAGAATTTTATTTCAGTCCTTACATGAGTGTAAATAGTTTATAAGGTTTTTTTTTTTAAATCCACAAAACAACCTGTAAACAATATAATGCAGATTTCTATCTCAGTTTTTCTGACTAGAGAGCTAGAATGAGTGTCTGCTGTTTTCTATGCTATTTATTTTAAAAATTAAATATTTCTACAGTGAATTAAAATATAAGTAAACTCAGATATGCACTGTTGTTTATGAGAAATATGCCTTAAGCAGAATAGAATAGACACATAGAGTAATAGCAGATCTGTACAAGGTGAATGTAAATTTTTTAAAATGCATGGATGACAATATTGTATCAGAAAATAAGAAGAATTCAATGTATTAAATTGGATAGTGGCATATTTTATTCATAATGTGTACAGTCAAAAAGACGAAAATGGCAAACATGCACATTTTTGTGATAACATAATATCAACATATGCAAAATAAAGTCTGCAAGAAATGGATGAAAGAATATCCAAAACCAGCAGCCCCATGTGAAATATTAATATAATTACATCAGTTAGTGGCTGATAAAATAGGAACAAAAAAGAGGGAGAGAAGTATGGTTCTTAAATTATTGAGTCATGAACTTTGGCAAGAGACCTCCCTCCATTAGCATATATTTTGCACATCGTTTTATGGGATTTGGGAACCATCTAAAGATTCAGTTAGGAAATTCTGTTGAATTGGCTACAAATAATATATACCTAAATTCTAGGGGGGAAAAAAGCATGTTAATGTCAAAATTTTGCATTTTACCTACTTTTCTCATGGAATTTATCACAGATTTCAATTTATATTTATTTTTAGGTACATATTTTGTTAAGCTTATAACAGTATAAAACTTATAACTCATAACAGTATAAAAATTATTACGTGGTATATATCTGTTCATAGTCTGTTTTTGTTTTTTAAATCATCCTAACCCTTCTACACGAAATCTTAGGAACAAGGACCAACACAGTAAAGGGCATCAGAGCATCTAGATGACAGTCTTCAAATGCCATTTCCTACAGGAAGTCACAAGGGTTCTGTTAAGAAAGGTCAGAGTCCATTTTGGGGTAGGAAATGTACACAATGTGCCTAGATGGTCTCAAAAGAAAAAAACTAAAGAATCTATCAGTGACTGTCAAAAGGACATGTTAGCTAACTAAAAGAGATCCCCAGCCACCAAAATTGAGATGATTTGATCCAGCAATCCCACTAATTGGTGCATATTCAAAGGAATGTAAATCATCATGTCAAAGGGATACCTGCATTCCCATGTTTATCCCACCTCTACTTACAACAGTCAAGATATGAAAACAACCTAAATGTCCATCAATGGACAAATGAATAAGGAAAATGTGGTACATATATACAATGAAATACTACTCACTCTGAAAAAATAATGATATTCTGCCATTCACAGCAGTGTGGATGAATGTGGAACAAATTATGTTAAGTGAAATAAGCCAGGCATATGTTCTGTGAGAAATACCACACATTTTCACTCATAAATGTGATCTAATAAATAAATAAATATATAAATAAGAAACAAACAAACAACAATTATAAGTTGACCTTTCAGAAGCTCTGTGAGAAATACCACACATTTTCACTCATAAATGTGATCTAAAAAATAAATAAATATATAAATAAGAAACAAACAAACAACAATTATAAGTTGACCTTTCAGAAGGAGAAAGCAGAACTGTGGTTACTACAGGTGGATAGCGAGAAATTACTTCATGGACACAAAAGAGCTAGTTAGGAAAAATAAGTTCTGTTGATGTAAAGTCAAGCTATGCATCTATAATTACCACTGATTTACTACATGCTATCAGAAGGCTAGAAGAGAATGAACGTCCTCAACACAAAGAAATGATTTTGTTGTGTAATAGTGAATATGCTAACTATCCTGATTTAATCACCACACATTGTACACAGGTATTGATATTCAACTCTTTACCCCACCAATACATGTAATCAACTATATTTCAATAAAAAAACTATGATGCATTGAAACATCAGATTTGTTTAAACATTTATAAGGATACAGAATACAAAAACATATACACAAATTCCACAAACATTCATGCAGACTCACTCACATACTTAATTTTTCCCATTTAGAAGATACTTATTAATCAACTCATTATCTAAGTAAATAAAATAAAATAAAAGAAGTATTTATCTTGATTTTCCTATTCAAATTTTATCTCAGAGCAACCAAATAGTTGATGGACAGATGTGGGTAACCAAATAGTTGATAAAAGATGTGTCTTCTGGAGTATTTCAGTTCATAAATGAAGAATGAGTGAAAGAACTAGAATATTCCTATTTGCAATTCCTATTGAACTAGTGAACTTAGTCAATGGTCATCAATAGAATCTTTTACAAACAAAAAGGGATCAAATTGCCTCCTTGAGGGAGGTAAAGAGTGCCGCCGTCTATGATGTATTGAAGAATACTAACTTGTGCAATCCGCTTCTGTACACTTAGCTTGCTCTAACTTAGCTACAGTAAAGCCATCTTAAAAGCTGTTATGCCTAGGGGCATACTCTACTCCCCCTCTTCTTAGGACCTGCAAGACACACAGGATGTTTTGCACCCCAGAGCACAGCTGAGCTGCAGGAGCTAAAGCTAACAGGTCGCTGTAGAGCGTGGAACTTTCCACGAAAAACATGTTTTCATAGGGCCGCTGGGTGAGGGGTCACCTCACACCTGGGTAAAAAGAGATGAGTATGTGGTTACAAGAGGAGGGGTCGCTGAGAGCTGGCCAACCTCTCCTCTGTCACAGGAAAAACTCAGAGCTGGCAGTCTGTCACAGGAAAAGCTCAAAGCTGACAGTCTGTGGTTTTCTTGCTAACGCTAGCACAAACCTGTGACCGCTACATTGCAAAGTGCAGAGTCTTTAAACAAAGCTAACCTGCAGATGGCCCAATGTTTATTAGTTAGGAAATCAAAAGGGAAATCACCTACAAACGGGTGGGGTGCCCTCCAATGGGCTTTAAGGTCACTCAAGTTAACCAATGAATATTGTTTATTGCTTTGTCTCCTGGCTGCCAAGAAAACTGCCCCAAAAAAATGTATAAAAAGACAGCTAAAAAGCCTGACGGGGTCTCACCCCAGCTTGGCGGTGAGAACCCAACGCGTTGGAAATAATAAACCTCTTGCTAATTGCAGTGCTTGTGGTCTTGTGGTCTCTTCGAGGCGAGTCTTCCCGTTCTATGTGAGGTTGGGATTCATCCCAAATCTTACAGTATTTTTGTGAAAATATCGAACCTAAATCTGATTAAGATGCTGGATCCAATCATGAATTCTAATAATTACAGTGGAGAGAGGAACACAGGAAAAAAGCACTACGGTGATGATGTCACCTGCGAAAAAAGCTGCAGAGCCCCAAACTCAGGGCCTTGATGCATAATTTGAAAAGAGATAAATTCACGTATTAGAAAAGATTTAAAATACATATCAACCAATTTCAATATATCTACCTTATTCTGATAGTTTCTGGATTCAAATAAAAAAGCTGTGAATAGAAATAAAAAAAAAACCTGAACAAAATGTAAGCACTTACTGTTAATTTTTAGGTGGGATACAGGCATTTTAGTTAAGTTTAAATATTAAGCCATATTTTGAGATATGTTTTGAAATATTTACTGATGAAACAATATGGTGCTTGAGTTAAAATAATCCGAGAAGAGAGAGGAAGTCTGTAGAAAAAGTGTCGAAATGAGATTGCTCATGATTTGTATTTCTTGTAAAATTATAACAATGGAATATGGGTAAACAGCTATTTACTATGTTATTTCTCTACTTTGATAAAGGTTTGATATTTTTCTTAATAAAAACATTGTTTTAAAAAATCTATCCGGAACCCATTGACACTTTTGAGATAATTTAAATGAAGAATCAGAATAAATTTTAATGTATTTAACTCATTTATTACAATTTTGTTATATTTATTTTTTGGTGAGTCACATTTATCAGGTCCTTCTAAATTATTTAAATTAATCTTAATAAAATTGTAACTCTTTATTTGTCCTTTATCATTTAGTAGTTTAATTTGTATAATTATCATAAAAAATACAAGTGGTATAACAGTTTTAGGAATAACTACACCTGACTTCTACTAAGTAAACAGCTCAGTTGCTAGAAAATATGTAGAAAATTTACAGAATATCCTCGTAGTTATTCACTTGCTGGGCACTAGTCAGTGTGATTTCCAGAGGAATTAAAGATTGTTAATCTGGTAATTGATTAAGCACAAATTGCTACTGGTTTATTTTTCTCAAAATACATCCATAAAATTGCCTGACATTCTTCTGTGAATAAGACCTCACATGAAAATACAGGGCGCTTTGGTGCCAGCAGAGTCCAGTTATGTAATTTTCAATTTGTTCCTTTATTTTCATTATTTTAAAAAAAATAGTTAAAAGGCCAATTCTTATATTTGAAGAGCACATCCATTGGGTTTATCTTTGATTTCTGAGTTAGTCCAGTTAATCTATTAAGATCCAATTCATTACTCTTTTTGGCCCAGCAGCTGGTGTAAAATAAACTAATGTTAATGCTCATTTATTAACAAGGAAGAAAAAAAAAAGCTATAGGGAGGTCAAGGCAGGAACTGTACAAAGAGTTTGCCAAGGGGGCCCAGCTCTACAGCATCCTAGAGTGCACATTCTGGAACACAGCTCTAGACCTACCCAGCACACACGGCTGCAGGAATGATCAACCCTCACTCCAAACCCAGACCTAGAAAGGAAAACATCACCCAGCTATTTCTAATGGCTTCTTGTAGTTTTCACCCACTGTGTAAGTAGCCAGATTGTCAAATGAATCTGCTTAGTATGTGATCAGATGAGCACACAGGCATCAAGAGAGACGAGCCTGAAGCCTGCTAAAGGATAAAAGGAAGAGGAAGGACCCACATCATCCCTCAAGTGCAGAGGGTGCAGGAGGCACACTTCATCTCCTATGGGGCCCAGGGCAGGAGGTAGCTGCTTCCAGAATTCATGCCCCACCAGTGAGTCTCCGTAGAAAACCTTGGATTCCTCACCTCTGGACAATCTTTAAAAACGATAAATCATTGTTTTAAGTCATCAAGTTTGCTGTTCTGTTTCTTGCAGTCAAATGTATTCCTACCAACTATGCAAATTAAATCTCCAATAATATTAAGTAAATTATGGAACAGTAATAGTCTGTAAATATAAGCAGGTGTTAAAAATAAGCTGAATATGAAACTAGTCCATGTGATATAACTTACGGAAACAGCATGTTGTAGAACATGGATTCCACGATTTTATTTCTTTGTGACTGTTGTAATAATCATTTTAGCATAATGTACCATATTTTATCAAATTATCTAAATTTGAAATGTTGTGCTATCATGCTGAAAAAGCTGCTAAGAGCAGTTAACTCTGAGTGGATGGGTAAGTAAAGTGAGGGGCATTCGTTATCTTTACTCCATTTACATCTGTATTGTATACTATTTTACAATGAAGTGCGCTATTAATGTAATGTTCAAAAATAAAGGGAAAAGAAAAGCTTAAAATCATTCTACCTCATTAATTAACAAACATAAAAATTTAAAAAAGAATCTAGCACTTTCATGCCTACTACTTAGGAAAAAATACTAAAAGCATATTACTGTTGCATACAAGTTTTTGGTAAATAAAAATAAATATTCAACCATAACTGTTTTCTTTCAGGAGGAAATTTGCCAATAAATATTTTTAAATGCATTTTCTCCAAGCAATTTCATTCTTAAGAATTTTTTTAAGGAAATAATGTGATATTTAAAATACCTATATTTACACTTATACCAATTGTACCATATAAGTACAAAATTAATAAAATTGAAAACAAATCATATATTCTTTGTGAGAAAGTGGTTACAGAAATTAAGTTTTGTGAACCTGATGAGCTGTAACTAGTAAATATTTTATTTCTGTAAAAATAAAAGAAAACTAACACTGAATGAGCTCTTCCTGAGTGTCGTGTGCTTCTCCTGGGTATTTATTGTAATTTTTCTTATTTTACAGAGGAGTCTGGAGTCGAGAGAGGCCAACCTGCCTGCCCAAGGCAATAGAGGTGTCAGAAGCAGAGTTTGTATTTTAGACTCAGTCTACTGAATCCAGGATATTAAAAATATATATTTATGATAAAGTAGAGAAATAAATAATTTGCAAATCCAGTGACTGGGTAAATTAATTTAATGTTTGTATGTTCAATCATTTTGTCTTAGTCAGAATGGATTGCTGTAACAAAATAATACCACAAACTGGGTGGCTTACACAGCAGACATTTATTTCTCATAGTTCTAGAGGCTTGGAAGTTCAAGGTCTAGGTGCTGGCTGATTAGGTTCCTGGCGAGCCATCTCTTCTGGCTTGCAGATAGCTGCCTCCTCCTGTCTCCTTGCATGGTACAGGTGTCTCTTCCTCTTCTTACAAGGGCACTTATCTCATCGTGAGGGCCCCATACTCATGACCTCATCTAAACCTAACTACCTCTCCACTTCCTAATACCATCACACTGAAGGTTAAGGCTCCAACATACAAATTTGCGTGGACACAAGCATTCAGCCCATAACACCTGTCTGTCTAAATGCTTACATGATTGAAATTGTTGCAAACCACTGTATTATACATCAAAAAAGAAGGAGAGAGATACAGTAGTTTTTAGATAATTAAAAAATAAAAATTTTAATCTAAGTCTATTCTTATTCATCCCTGAACCTTAGAACAAGCCCAGGGCATTAAATGTATCTCATTTCTCTTTGTGGTTCCTCCTGATTCCATGTTCTTGGCCCTGGGTTCCCATAACCAAAGCCATTGACACACACAAGAAGAGTATCAGAGACTTCTTTCAAAATAAAGACATGAATTTATGTCATTAAATGTTAAATATTTATTTAAAGTTTTGTAGTATGCATGATGGAGTTTAATAAGGATATTTCCTTGGATTGTATAAATAACCAAACTTCAAAACTTTTAATTTCAAACATTCCATATGAGGTGCAATCACTTATATCTTGCAATGTAACCAACCAAGGGTGGCACATGTCAAGGATTTCCCACCTCCCCCAGTTTTGTGACGTCTTTGGTTAGGAAAATTTGGCCTTTAGTTAATCTCTGAAAACTGTATCAATAGAATGTTGCTCTTTTTGACTTACTTGCTAAGGAATTCAAACATAATTCCACTTAATTATAGAAATAATTTTTAGGTTTGGTTTTAAATATAATTATCTCACAATCTCCTCTTTACTACTTGAATCTTTTAATTTTATTCTTGGATTTATTGTTTTTAATTATATGAAATATTCAGTGTATCTTAAATCACTTTGGTTCATTTGGGAAGTCTGTATGGTGTGTTTTAAATTCTCTTTCTATTTTCTGAGCATTATTAAGATAACTAACACAATAACTTATAAATATCTATACTTAAAAAAGTACTTCTTTTCATTATTTGGAAAACAGAAAATGTCCTATTACTGAATATCGTTTTAAATATTATACAGATTTCTAACAAAATAGGGGTATTAAGACTCTAATGGTAAAAAATATCTGAAGTCCTGGATATGCCCAATTGGCAAAATGAAAATGGACAGCCATCCTCTTTTAAAGTAATTTAAGTAAATGCAGACCTTCCATCTGCCCTCACTTCCTGCCCTGATTTATCTATGATGGGCATGAACATGTGTACACACACCACAGCCACACCCACGCCTACAGGTGCTGCCTCATTTATATGCACAGAGTGCTATGTCTCACTTGCTCAAATTCAGAGTAATTGAAAGGACAGGGGATTTGCTTATGACCACTAGGACTCATGTTTCGTCCTGAGGCTCCGTTCCCCAACACGGGGAGCCTGTGATAAGTGTAGACATGCACATGTGCACCACAGACTATGCAGTCAGGCACGACATGTACATAGCCTGACTGTGCTGCTCACTTTAGACAACTTAACTTCCGAAATCTTATTTTTCTCATTTGTAAAATAGAAGGTATGATACTTGCAACACAGGATTGTCATGAGGATTCAATTTTGCAGTTTATGTAGGAATAAATCTTATTTATCTATGGTATTTTTTAACCTTTTCTGAAGTGTGATTTTAATTATGTCTGTGTGCACACACGTTGCTATTATAATTGTTTATTTGTATTGTATTATAACATAAGGCTTTTGTTTTCTTGAAAAAATCAAGGTTTCTCTATGGTTTAGTAATGGAAAGACAAGGTACGTATAACTGAGTGGTTGAGTTTCCATATGAAAAGAGTGGGAAGCCTTCCTAAAGGAACATCAGGCCTTCATGATAGGAGGGGAAAGGATCAGGGCTGGTGACTGGCATCATCCCGGACACATCCCAAGAGGAATTCTGTCACAGAAGAGTTGCCAGGGAAAGTATGGCCACCTAGAGCAAGAGGGCTGAGGTGCCTGGGGAATGCCCACGGCCCTCACAGAGCATGTGCCTGCTACCCAGGCCATCAAGGCGTGGTTCTGAACCTCACGCCACCTGCACTGGGAAAACCTGCTGACTACATGGCGATTACCTGTAAGGGAGGAAGTCCTGAGCACAAACCTTCACCTGCCAGGACACCAAGCCAAAGGAGCCTTGTGCCCAGGGGGTCCTGGAGAAAGGGTGCCACTCACATTGTGGGGCTGAATTAAGCATGGAAAGAATGTCTTAAGCCAGGATAAGTAGAAGAAGACACTACAAAAATTAAACCAACCCATCAAGTAGATATCAATGGTGTACAAGGGTAATATTAATAATAACCATGTCATGGATACCTGCACAAGGTAAGAAGTGACTGCGTGACATTCATTTTCCTGCAAATACAGAGGTATGCGTGACTCTAAGCTTTCAAGATACTCTTCAATTAAATCAGTATTTCACTTACGTAAGATGAGTAACATGTCAAGCTACCTTTTATTATATAAATTATAAAAATGTAAATAAGAAATAATGAAATATATATGATACAAGGCTTTTTTTTAATCTCCTTTTTGTTCCTGTAGTCCTGTCATTACATTATGACATCTTTTTGTGGCCTGTGCCAAAATATGATTTATATATATATATATTTACTTCTCTGCCTGCACAGTAATTCAGAATACTATTCTGCTATCTCAGCAGGAAGATTCTGCTTTGATGGCTCTTGGGAGCTCAGCAGAGTTCAAATTATTTATCCAATAAATTCTTTAGAAGACTTTTTTTTTTTATTTTGGTTAAAAACTCACACGTACCTATATCAATTTTAAGACACATCAGTCGTGAAAAGTTTTAAAATATGATTCAATTTAAATGGTTTTCTTAGTAATTTTAAACTTGTCTACAACTCCACTGTTGATCAGTTCTATAACTGCCCACTGCTTATCAGCTAATGTGGAACGTTTCCAGGAGAGAGTAAACAACCATTACCCTCTCATCTGTTTCAATTTTCTATTCCTGTCATTTACCTTTTCTTGGCCACCCATGGAAATTCATAAACACCAAAGTTGGTTCATTTGTATTCCTTTTTCCAAACATCAAATAAAGTCATCCATAAATTAATTGTATGAGCAATTAAGATCTTCCAAGTCAATACTCTCTAAACCGATTTCTCTTTTACAATCAAGATGCGGTTTAGCTTCATTTTATAACA
>NW_007731533.1:99979-106874 GCF_000696425.1 Galeopterus variegatus
GTCAAGAATGCTAAAAGCTTTCGTCTGATTCCCGGTGGGGGAAGATATGATGCAGATCCAGGGAACATTCAGCTGTTGGAATCCTGCCTGTGCTGCAACGCTGAGTCTCCCGTGGTTATGGACACAAATCAGGCCTCTATAGAGCCAAGACCAGGGGACGTCAATTTGTGAAGAGAAGGACAAATCCATTGTCAAAACAGTCTCAACAACATATAATAATGCTGAGGAAAGAACAAGTGAGATTTAAAGAAAAACCAAAACAGGACCTAAGACCGAGTCCACGGGTGTCATTGAAGAGACCATTAACGTCAGGGCAAAGAGCTTGCGAAAGCCAGAAACCCAGGAATGGCAGTAAGGAGAATCGAGACCCATGCCCTCCTTGGGAACTGCTTTTCTGTACACACTATGGCATGGTATTTGTCATAGAGTAGAAAGCACCCCAGGTTTGTTTGGGCTGCTATAACAGAATACCTTAGACTGAGTAATTTAAGAACAACAGGAATGTGTTGTTCACAGTCTGGGCTGGGAAGCGCAAGATCAAGGTGCCAACAAATTCAGTGTCTAGTAAGGGACCCTCCTCATGAACTATGTGTCCACACATGGCAGAAGGGCACAGGGGGCAACAAGTTCCCTCTGGTCTCTTTTGTAAGGGCACCAAGCCCATTCATGAGGGTCCTCATGACCTAATCGTCTCACAAAGGCTCCACCTTCTATTACCATTGTCTTGGTGATTAGGTTTTAATATATGAATTTTGGATGCACACATATGTTCACACCATAGCACAACCATTTTTCTCATGCTTTTTATCCTAGATGGGGTGAGGCCTCTGATTCCCTGATTCAGGGACTTTCTCTATAGCTGCAGTACCCAACCTGGGAGGCACAAGCCACAGTGTCTAGTAAGCATTTCAAAGTAATGAATCCAAAAAAGGATATGTTGTAAGTGTAAAGTACACACATTAGTTAGAAGACTTGGCACATAGAAAAGGAATGTAAAGTATCTCATTAACAATTTTAATGTTATTTATTATTTAACATTATTTATATATTGAAATGATAATACTTAATTATTTAATTTTATCTGCTTCTCTTCACTTCTTAAAATGCGTTTATTAGAAAACACAGACTTGTGTCCGTGGCTAGCATCGTGTTTCTGTTATGTGTAACTGCTCTGGGGATCCTGCTACACTCTGGGATGTTCTTAGGCTACTATTATCTTCACCCAGGCTTTTCAATATTGGCTAGGTACTGGAGTTGGCTATGTCAGCAGGAGTGCAGATCTGTCTCAGCACGGCCATGCTTAATGGTCCATCTCTGGTTTTAGGGTACTTATTAGGGTGTAATCTTCAGGGCAGAGTATGAGTAAAACTGGGAAACTGACACAGAGAAAAAAGACATTAAATTAAAGCTAAACAGGTCATGAAGTTTCAATTATAAAGTTTATATCATTAGCCCAGACACAAATCCTTCTCCAATTTCTATTTAAATCTTAGATTTAATTCTCAAAGCACAGTTGTGAACTTGGTAATATTAGCTTCATTTCACACATGACAAAACTTATGCCTCCAGATGTTCAGTTACTTGTCCAAAGTCTCAATTTAGGTAGTGGAACTGGGATTTGAATGGAGTTCTATTCTGGTCTCAGTGCCATAGGTTTCTCCAAGTGCTTACTGCACCTGGCTCAGGAGCACAAAAGAATAATACCTGGGAAATGAAGAGCTAAAATTTCTTCTCAGAAAATTATGAAAAGACTCAACAGGTCTCCAAATCCATAAATGCCTTTATTGAGATTTCAGACTGTAGAGCTAGGCCTCGGGTCTGGAGCTCACAGACCCTTTGAGCCCATTCACAAACCCTTCACACAAAGGTCTATGAGCTAGGTAACCAGATAAAATGGTCCTTGGAACCTTGTCTGTAGTAGGAATAGTCTTTATTCAGCACACACAACACTACAAGCTGAGCAGTCCACAGAGAAATTCAGAAACTCAACTGCTACCAGCAAAGTCCAAAGTAAAACTGAAACTGAGCAGCTACCAGAAGAGTAGACATGGTCTATTTTTAGATGCCAGCTCTGCTGGCCAGCCTGCTTCAAACTGCAGAACACACCATAGCTACAAATCAAAAAAGATACATTGGCACATATGTGCACTAACTCCACCCACACAACTTGTTTACAAGAAATGTGCTGCTCTACTCCCTAGCCAGACCTTGTGGAGTATGCATAAAGCACAAGGTCTGGTTTTCCAAAGCCTTGCTGTTTCAAATATTGACCTTGCAAAGGACAGGAAATTTTCCCCAGGCTATAGTCTCTGTTTTAAGATAAAGAATTGTAACACAGCAAGGTTGAGACAGACAGGTTACTGATTGATATGTAAAGATACTGGGAAATTGCTGTAAGAAGAGAATGTTTGCTAAGATCAAGCTTTTGTTAGTGGATGACTTAACTTCTTGAAAATTGCATTATAGAAGGTCACCTTGCTTGTCTTACTGAATGTTACCAGCTTCTATCATTAAACTTGTTAAACTATACTTAGCAAAAACACCATCTATGTTCTTTTCCTGTAACTTCCTGGTCTGGAGAATAAATGTGGGAAGACAACCCCAATTTGAAGTTAATTTCAAATGGAAGGAATGCATCTATCTTGAGGATTCTGGGAGTTTAACCTCTTTTCAGGGCTTCTCACTGCTCAGAAGAGATGGGCTTTGAGTAATCTTTGACAGCTCCATCACCCAGGGGAAAAGGGGCGACAAATCCGTGGGAGGCAAAGTAACAAGACCTGAGTGAGGGAGCCTGACTAAATTCTTCTATTTTCCCCACACAGACTATCTCCTGATACTAAATTTGTTCAGGTCTACTATTAAATAAAATGTTCAAGAGTCTCTGGATAATTTCTGATCTTAAAGAAAAAAGTATACACACTTCAACAAATTAAATATTCAGCTGAAATCAGTCCAAGTAAAACAATTCCTCACCTTGTTTGGAATGCTTTAATTTGAATAATCATTAAAAAAAATGTGATCACTATACTTTTTCAGCAAACATTAAGTGATTTGTGTTTAAGCAGTAAGGAAACAAAAACGATTAAGAAATAGTTTTTGTTCTCTTGGAATGACCAGATTCTAGAAGGAGGGAATATAAGAAATAATTGTAATAAATTTTGGCAAGTGCCATATGATATGTACACCATAGAACACTGGCAAAGAGTTAAAGTATTAACATGTGTTTGCGGAGGACAAAAAATGCTTCACAGAAGAGTTTTTGTTCTGGGAGCTGAACAAAGAAAGGGCTTATGTGCTAAGACATCAGAAGTCAAACAGCAAGGGGCAGTCTAGAAACCTTAGATCCTGGTGATGACTTTTTTTCTCCCAGTAACAATATCCAACAGCAGAACCCAGGTTGGTATCCCTGCTGGAGTATTTAGAGAATGTGGAACATTTCTACTCTTAACTGAGGATAGGAGATGACAATGACATTGAGGAGAGCCACGATGAATTAATGGATCCCTGAGTGCCTTAAGATCTCTAATCATCGTGGCTGTGGGACTTTCTTTGTTCATACACAGCTGCTAAATTATAACAGCAAGAAAGGCAGATGTTGGTCAGTACTGTAATGACAATTTACCCTATGAGAGCAAGATAAAGAGGAGGAGGCCAGGTGTTTTAAGAGTCTTAGCAAAAGAATAGTTAAATTGACATTCCAAGGGGTTAAAACTTGATTAAGAGTTATGCTATGAAAGGGTTGAAGAAATAGAGACAAATGGGTGTGACCAAGGGCCTGAGAATCTCAGTGTCCTAACTGTACCTGGACACTTCAGAAAGTTCATGGAAAAGTCGAATTAAATAAAAAATGAATCTTTCCACAAACTTTTTTTTTTTTTTTTTTTTTTTTTTTTTTTTTTTTTTTTTTTTGGGATCGCAACCCTCAGTGTTGCGCCCGTACCGGACCGGGGACCGGCAACGGGATCGCAACCCTCAGTGTTGCGCCCGTACCGGACCGGGGACCGGCAACGGGATTGCAAACCTCGGTGTTGCTCCTGCGCCTCGCTCAGCCAGTGAGAGGGAGCCGGTCTGTATGTGGGATCCGAACCCTCGGGCGGGAGCGCTGCCGCGCTTCCCAAGCGGCGCACTATCCAGTGCGCCACCGGGCCGGCCCTTTCCACAAACTTTTTGAAGTACCCTCCTACGAGCAGAGTGGGTTAAATGAGGGGCAAAGATGAAGAATGGGTGGACAGGTTAAAAAGTTCATTGTTAGAATTAAAACTTTATCCTTTTTTGGTTTTTAATTTGTATCCCTAAACACCCATGAAAAGGCATTGCTTAAGTAGAATGATACTTAAAATTCAAAAGTTTACACAGCTAATATTTTTTTGTAAATTTATCTGGGGAAAAATAACTTCCAAATACAAATAATAATGACCTGGGATTGGGAAATACCTCTGCAGAGTGTATAAAATGGCAAATACCATTAGTTGACAACAGTAAAATATCAAAGGTCACGATATCCTTAAGAACATTGTGAGTATATTCTAATAAAATATCTTAAAAATTATTTCACTTTATTTCCCAAACTGTTCATACATAAACAAGTAATCTATACCTTTTTAAAAAATAATAATAAACTTGCTTTTTTAAGATTGCCATGAAGTCAGTGCAGAAGTGTTTCCGCAAATGCAAGAGAAACTCACGTCCCTGGGGATTAGGGTAGCCCAGCTCGTCTTTCCCATCCTCTGGAGAGAAGGACCTGAAGTCCTCTGCTGCAGATCTCTCATGCAGTTAGGAATGCCCAGGCTCAGACCTGACTTCAGAACAGATCAGCGAGAGAGCATCAGTGACCCCGCAGTTGTCCTCCGCCGCTGGACTCGCAGCCAGCCTCTAGCTGCTGCTCTTCAGATCACCCACCCGGGGGAGGAAGCGCGACAGGAAAGGGCATCTTGGTACCCGTGCCCATCCTCACGTCTAGCTTTCCAGAGTCTCCAAGAAAACATGTACAATTGTCTAAGTTCTACTTATTGGCGACTAAAACAGTGCAGNCTTCTCAGAAAATTATGAAAAGACTCAACAGGTCTCCAAATCCATAAATGCCTTTATTGAGATTTCAGACTGTAGAGCTAGGCCTCGGGTCTGGAGCTCACAGACCCTTTGAGCCCATTCACAAACCCTTCATACAAGGTCTATGAGCTAGATAACCAGACAAAATGGTCCTTGGAACCTTGGCTATCGTAGGAATAGTCTTTATTCAGCACACAGAACACTATGAGCTGAGCAGTCCACAGAGAAACTCAGAAACTCAACTGCTACCAGCAAAGTCCAAAGTAAAACTGAAACTGAGCAGCTACCAGCAGAGTAGACATGGTCTATTTTTAGATGCAAGCTCTGCCAGCCAGCCTGCTTCAAACTGCAGAACGCACCATAGCTACAAAACAAAAAAAGGTACATTGGCACATATGTGCACTAACTCCACCCACACAACTTGTTTACAAGAAATGTGCTGCTCCACTCCCCAGCCAGACCTTGTGGAGTATGCATAAAGCACAAGGTCTGGTTTTCCAAAGCCTTGCCATTTCAAATATTGACCTTGCAAAAGACAGGAAATTTTCCCCAGGCTATAGTCTCTGTTTTAAGATAAAGAATTGTAACACAGCAATGTTGTTGGCTTAAACACAGACAGGTTACTGATTGATATGTAAAGATACTGGGAAATTGCTGTAAGAAGAGAATGTTTGCTAAGATCAAGCTTTTGTTGGTGGATGACTTAACTTCTTGAAAATTGCATTATAGAAGGTCACCTTGCTTGTCTTACTGAATGTTACCAGCTTCTATCTCAAACTTGTTAAACTGTACTTAACAAAAACCCCACCTATGTTCTTTTACTGTAACTTCCTGGTCTGGAGAATAAATGTGGGAAGAGATCCCCAATTCGAAGTTAATTTCAAATGGAAGGAATGCATCTATCTTGAGTATTCTGGGAGTTTAACCTCTTTTCAGGGCTTCTCACTGCTCAGAAGGGATGGGCTTTGAGTAATCTTTGACAGCTCCATCACCCAGGGGAAAAGGGGTGACAAATCCGTGGGAGGCAAAGCAACAAGACCTGAGTGAGGGAGCCTGACTAAATTATTCTATTTTCCCCACACAGACTATCTCCTGATACTAAATTTGTTCAGGTCTACTATTAAATAAAATGTTTAAGAGTCTCTGGATAATTTCTGATCTTAAAGAAAAAAGTATACACATTTCAACAAATTGAATATTCAGCTGAAATCAGTCCAAGTAAAACTCAATGCCTCACCTTGTTTGGAATGCTTTAATTTGAATAATCATTTCAAAAAATGTGATCACTATATTTTTTCAGCAAACATTATGTGATTTGTGCTTAAGCAGTAAGGAAACAAAGACGATTAAGAAATAGTTTTTGTTCTCTTGGAATGACCAGATTGTAGAAGGAGGGAATATAAGAAATAAATGTAATAAATTTTGGCAAATACCATACGATATGTACACCATAGAAGACTGGCAAAGAGTTAAAGTATTCACATGTGTTTGTGGAGGACAGAAAATGCTTCACAGAAGAGTTTTTGTCCTGGGAGCTGAACAAAGAAAGGGCATATGTAATAAGACACCAGAAGTCAAACAGCAAGGGGCAGTCTGGAAACCTGAGATCCTGGCGATGACTTTTTTTCTCCCAGTAACAACATCCAGCAGGAGAACCCAGGTTGGTATCCCTGCTGGAGTCTTTAGAGAATGTGGAACATTTCTTTTCTTTTTTTTTTTTTTCCTTTTTGTCTTTTCTACTGACTGGTAACGGGATCGCAACCCTCGGTGTTGCGCCCGTACCGGGGACCGGTAACGGACTCGCCACCCTCGGTGTTGCGCCCGTACCGGGGACCGGTAACGGACT
>NW_007731533.1:107710-110107 GCF_000696425.1 Galeopterus variegatus
TTTTTTTTTTTTTTTTTTTTTTTCCTTTTTGTCTTTTCTACTGACTGGTAACGGGATCGCAACCCTCGGTGTTGCGCCCGTACCGGGGACCGGTAACGGACTCGCCACCCTCGGTGTTGCGCCCCCACCACGCTCAGCCAGTGAGCGGGAACCGGTCTCCACATGGGATCCGAAACCTCGGCAGGAGCACCACCGTGCTCCCAAGCAGCGCCACCGTGCTCCCAAGCAGCGCACTCTCCAGTGCGCCACCGGGCCGGCCCCCAGAACATTTCTAATCCTAGCTGAAGATAGGAGATGACAATGACATTGAGGAGAGCCACGATGAATTAATGGATCCCTGAGTGCCTTAAGATCTCTAATCATCGTGTTTGTGGGATTTTCTTTGTTCATACACAGCTGCTAAATTATAACAGCAAGAAAGGCAGATGTTGGTCAGTACTGTAATGTCAATTTACGCTATGATAGCAAGATAAAGAGGAGGAGGCCAGGCGTTTTAAGAGTCTTAGCAAAAGAATAGTTAAATTGACATTCCAAGGGGTTAAAACTTGATTAAGAGTTATGCTATGAAAGGGTTGAAGAAATAGAGACAAATGGGTGTGACCAAGGGACCGAGCATCTCAGTGTCCTAACTGTACCTGGACACTTCAGAAAGTTCATGGAAAAAATAGAATTAAATAAAAAATGAATCTTTCCATAAACTTTTTGAAGCACCCTCCTATGAGCAGAGTGGTTTAAATGAGGGGCAGAGATGAAGAATGGGTGGACAGGTTAAAAAGTTCATTGTTAGAATTAAAATTTTATCCTTTTTTTTGTTTTTAATTTGTATCCCTAAACACCCATGAAAAGGCATTGCTTAAGTAGAATGATACTTAAAATTCAAAAGTTTACACAGCTACTATTTTTTTGTAAATTTATCTGGGGAAAAATAACTTCCAAATACAAATAATAATGACCTGGTATTGGGAAATACCTCTGCAGAGTGTATAAAATGGCAAATACCATTAGTTGACAACAGTAAAATATCAAAGGTCACGATATCCTTAAGAACATTGTGAGTATATTCTAATAAAATATCTTAAAAATTATTTCACTTTATTTCCCAAACTGTTCATACATAAACAATTAATCTATGCCTTTTAAAAAAAATAATAAACTTGCTTTTTTAAGATTGCCATGAAGTCAGTGCAGAAGTGTTTCTGCAAATGCAAGGGAAACTCACGTCCCTGGGGATTAGGTAGCCCAGGTCGTCTTTCCCATCCTCTGGAGAGAAGGACCTGAAGTCCTCTGCTGCAGATCTCTCATGCAGTTAGGAATGCCCAGACTCAGACCTGACTTGAGAACAGATCAGCGAGAGAGCATCAGTGACCCCGCAGTTGTCCTCCGCCGCTGGACTCGCAGCCAGCCTCTAGCTGCTGCTCTTCAGATCACCCACCCCGGGGAGGAATCGCGACAGGAAAGGGCATCCTGGTACCCGTGCCCATCCTCACGTCTAGCTTTCCAGGGTCTCCAAGAAAACATGTACAATTGTCTAAGTTCTACTTATTGGCGACTAAAACAGTGCAGCATTGGAAGAGATGCCAGCGCAGTTCTGCTCACTGACCACGAGGCCGCGGGCTGAAGTGCCCACAGCGGGGGAACCCAGCAGCTGCGGGTCCACGACCTGGGCCGGGACCCCCTGGGCAGGTGGTTTTCAGGTTTGGTCTCGTTTATGAATCCCTCCATCCTTGATATTTTTCAATCTGTCTTACACTTCTATTAATAATAGGAGGCATGGTTTAAGAAAAGGAAGGAGACGAAAGTAGAGATAAGGGACAGAACTAATTCCATGGCCTGGTGGGGACAAGGTCCGAGCGGCGGAAGGCTGTCACCAGAACAAGTCAAGCGCTGACCACAGGATTACAGAAATAGATTAAAGGTGCCGTGATTTAACAGATTTTAATCAATTTCTTACTTATCAAACATTCAGAGTTCTACAAAACATTCTTTCCAAATTCTCTGATTTAGACATAATTGATTTTTAAAAAGATGATAACCCAAAATTAGAACATAAGCATAACTATCCATCCATTTATACTTATATTCATGACTATAACTTTATCCATGAATATTAAGATTAACTGTGAGCTTATGAAATTTAATAGGTAATAAAAATTGAAAAACACTATTAAGTCATGTGTTGGCACATTTTGTTTGTTGACATAGTGATGAAGCATCCTTTAAACTGTGAATAAAATTGATTTTTGAGATTGATGTTCATGGAGTAGGGGATAAAATCCTTTTCAAGAAATGAGAAAATTTAAAATTAAATATAATGGACTTTCAGAGCAGAACTCTTTTTAAGGATCAGATTATTATCACTGTCCCTAAACTAAAAGCTTCTCTTTTCATAACAGTATT
>NW_007731533.1:110780-112365 GCF_000696425.1 Galeopterus variegatus
AAGTCATGTGTTGGCACATTTTGTTTGTTGACATAGTGATGAAGCATCCTTTAAACTGTGAATAAAATTGATTTTTGAGATTGATGTTCATGGAGTAGGGGATAAAATCCTTTTCAAGAAATGAGAAAATTTAAAATTAAATATAATGGACTTTCAGAGCAGAACTCTTTTTAAGGATCAGATTATTATCACTGTCCCTAAACTAAAAGCTTCTCTTTTCATAACAGTATTGAATGTACAAAACAGGATGAAATAGGAGTTGTTACAGTAAGCATTTTGACAAATCAGTGGACACTTCAACTAAAATTAGCTTAAATTTATATAAATAGCTTTGTAAAGCCCTTACTGCAATGCCAGCTACAGTGCCAGGTGTTTTTAATGCATCTATCATTACAGTTATACTAAAGAGGTAATATTAGCCCCATTATAGAGATTAAGAAACATATTCTGGGATTTAACAAATTAAATAATTTACTTAATGCCACTCTTAGCAAACCTGAATTCCAGCCAAGCTTTTCTGACTCCAAAGCCCTTGGTATGAACCTCTCAATTATTCTTCACCCCACTTCCCTTATTAAGGCAGGTGGAAGGAACTTTAGAATGTGTCTATAGGTATCCAAGTAAATCATGGATATATTTTTGCATTGATGTCTCTTGGTGAAATTTTAGTCAGCTAAATCTTTGTAACAAAGATATGAATCATAAGATGCTATAAACACTTATAAAGACACCCACACTCACGCTGTAAAATATACACATACACAGGTGCAGGCACACACAGCACACACAACATTCATGTCTATATTAATCTCATGTGATGACAAATTATCAGAGGTCTCAGATAGGCCTGATGAGAAAGAAGAGGCCACTTTTTATTATAAATATAAGGGACTTTCCCAGAGCAATATCTCTTCAGATGTTTTCATATTCCTTCCCATGGTTTGCACAAGAGTCCCTGTTTTGGTAGTTACACCTGTTAAACCAGATCTTTCTTTTTTTTGCTGGTTTTGAAGGCCTGTGATCCAGGTTACTGGCNTTGCAGGAGTGTAAATTTGTATCCCTTTCCACACAGGTGTTTTCAAATCTTTTCATCCCTTATTAGCATCATTATAATGATGCTAATAACGAAAAATAAAAAAGGTTTTCTCTATTGCAATGATCATTGCATGTAAAATAAAAATCATATTAGACCCATTATAGAGATTAAGAAATATATTCTGGGATTCAAATATTAAGATTATTATTTTCCTTCCTCCCCTCTGTAACTCATGTGTTTCTTCATTTCTCATTTCCTGTGATTTAAGGCTGTCTCTCCCCACCTATTCTTCCTCTGCCATTAACTTTCCCTGAGATATGCTCATCTTGGTGACCAACTCTTCTCAGCTCTTGTAACAGTTATACTGGTACTACTCATTGGACTATTAGACAAAAATGCACCTCTTTTTTCCCAATAAAGTTGTAAGTCTTTCATAACAACAAATGCATGGTGAGGCAAACCAAGAATCTCTCACTGCTAAGTTCTTTCTACGTTTCAAGGAATAGTGCCCTTCTAGTTGGATACTGCTTTTCCTGAAACTATCTTTTT
>NW_007731533.1:112535-113080 GCF_000696425.1 Galeopterus variegatus
CACCACCGGGCCGGCCCTGAAGCTATCTTTTAAAAAGATACTTTTTGTCTGATTGTGGCACTAAGCACAATCAGTTCTTGTGGTTACAGGGTTTTGATCTTTAATGTCACGAACATTAATTAGCTAAATAGTGGTAACATCTTATACTATAAGACATTCTTTTTGTTGGTAAGAATTTGGCCAACTTCCCAGAGCCAGTGTCATAGTATATAAAAAATATACTTATCAAGTGTTTCTATCAAATTAATGGTTACTAAAAAGGTTAACAAAGAAATGTAAAATTCTGAGAAAAATATAATCTTAATATAATAATACTTTTCATATTTCACTGTTTATTTCATAATTCAGAATTTTGGTTTTTAACTTGCATTAAAATCTAGGCTTCTGAAATACTATTCTTGTTCCTGTAGCATTTTATATTTTTAGATGCTCCAATGTCAGATGCATATGTATTTACTAATGTTATATTTTTCTAATGAATTGACTCTTTCATCATTATATAATTATCTACTTTGTCTCTAAAGACAGTTTTGACATAAAATCTC
>NW_007731533.1:113774-116170 GCF_000696425.1 Galeopterus variegatus
CTCTTTCATCATTATATAATTATCTACTTTGTCTCTAAAGACAGTTTTGACATAAAATCTCTTTTGTCTGATATAAGACATACTTTCCTTTGTTTACTATTTCTGAGGAATATCTTCTTCCATCCCTTCACTTTCAGCCACTTAAGATGCTATGTGTAAGCTCACGGTTCCTCTTGGACTCGAGACAAAATTGATCAGTATTTAGTAGGGTTTGTTTCACTGTTTTTGGGTTTTTTTTTTTTTTGTCTTTTTCCGTGTCCGGCAACGGATCACAACCCTCAGTGTCGCCCCCGTACCGGACCGGGACCGGCAACGGGATCGCAACCCTCGGTGTTGCTCCCGTGCCTCGCTCAGCCAGTGAGCGGGAACCGGTCTGTATGTGGGATCCGAACCCTCGGCGGGAGCGCCGCCGCGCTTCCCAAGCGGCGCACTGTCGCAGTGCGCCACCGGGCCGGCCCTGTTTCACCGGGAGCGCCGCCGCGCTTCCCAAGCGGCGCACTATCGCAGTGCGCCACCGGGCCGGCCCTGTTTCAATGTTTTTGATAACAGCTTTTGTTTCCTAATTTTACTGAAGTTGTTTATTTTTACTACTTTTGATATTTTGGGTTAGAGTCCAAGGAGAGAAAAAATAATCCGCTTATTGTGTCAACTTTAAGTAGAAGACATGAAAGGTCTCTTAGCACTATTTCAGCTTTGGGATGGACAGGCTTTCTAATAACAGGTCACTAACTGATCCTAGGTGTGCCCACAGATTTATGACAGGTTAAAGCATGCCCTAGTTGTACCACACTTTTGGTAATGGTGGCATATCAAGTAGGCAACAGGAAAACTACTACCCTGAAATACATTCGGTTTAATATTTTAAGGTACCTTATTTGTTCAAGAGTAAAACAAATCCCAGGAGAGTCTCTTGGCTTACTACCTACTAAGGCTATTAATAAATACAGATTCCAGGACAGAGTTGCCTGTGGCTACAAGAGTGATTGTGGAAAAAGAGATGCTCATTGACATCTGGTTGACCTAATTCTCCTAGTTTTATAGAAGTGAATAACCGAAGGAAATTTTCAATGGTTGAATATCTCTCCAGAATACACCATATAACCACTTCTGTAAACCTACTTGTGCTTATAATTATTAATTGACTAAAATCTTTAATCAGAGAAAATTGTATTACACTGACATATTTCATGTTTTTCTACAAAAGTCTATTCTTTTTGCTAAACAATTGTGTTTAATTAACTTATAAGATTTATTTCCCTCTGTAAAAAACAGAAGACTTCTATTTTCTCAAAATAAAAGACTGAATTTATTTTCTTTCAAATTTTTATATGAAGCTTAGAAATTTCACATTTGTGTTTCCAGGATAAAGCAACTTTTAATCCATATCATTCAAAGATTCTGACAGAAGGAATGTTAAACTTGCACACCATTGAGAAGAATGAGAGTGGAAGAGGAATGACCAGAGCCACTCCTCTCCCACCCTAAGAAAGAGGCCAGCTGCCAAGTCACACTGGCCCTGGCAATGGAGAGAATTTCTTTCTCATTTTGCAGAAGCATGAAGGGTATGCCTTAAAGGGTCTCTTGATATGGTTGAGAATAGAAGCATCATTGTACCAGGGAGCTCCAGTTATTGAGATGTAAAAGCATACTGCAGATTTGTGACGAGGACTGCAGTTAAAGGTTTAAGGAGACACTCCAGAGGAAACCTCAATTCAGCCTGTTTTGCATTTTAGGGATTCTACTTAACAATACCCACTTCTGGCTCAAAGGTCTAACAACTCAGAATGCTTTCAGTTGCACGTACTAGAAATCCATATCAAACTACCAAAAGATTACAAATGGGACGGGTGTTCCATTAGATGTTCAGATAACAGAAGGAGGGCAATAGTTATAAGAATTATTATAACTTCCAGGACCCTCAATAACAGGAACCACAAACTTAAAGCGGCAGTCAGTTGACATCAGAGCCACTAGGATGAAACTGCTAGAAGAGTAATTTCCAAAGGAAGGGGAGTATTAAACTTTCAATAAAACATGGTGCTAATGACCACACAAAAGAGGTGTTCAGAATTCCATTGCTATATTATCAAATTCCCATGAAAACAATGTCAACATAATTATGTTAAATTTTGAGTATTAATGTATCTCTAAATATAGTGCACTTTTTCTTGCTTACTTAAGAAATTATAATAAACATGATAATTATTATGTTCTATAGGAGCATGTGCTGTCATTGATGGTAATTGAACTGCATAACTGGTTACTTCCCTTAAGAATTCTTTTAGAAAATATCAGAAACCTTGCTTTAAGGAGTTAAAAGTTGATATCATATCAGAAAAAAAAATGTTTTTCACTATGTTTGTAAGCTGCACAACAATGAAAAAAGTATATTTATC
>NW_007731533.1:116604-118369 GCF_000696425.1 Galeopterus variegatus
GTATTAATGTATCTCTAAATATAGTGCACTTTTTCTTGCTTACTTAAGAAATTATAATAAATATGATAATTATTATGTTCTATAGGAGCATGTGCTGTCATTGATGGTAATTGAACTGCATAACTGGTTACTTCCCTTAAGGATTCTTTTAGAAAATATCAGAAACCTTGCTTTAAGGAGTTAAAAGTTGATATCATATCAGAAAAAAAAAAATGTTTTTCACTATGTTTGTAAGCTGCACAACAATGAAAAAAGTATATTTATCATATCAATGGTAAGATCATTTTGAAATTCCTGGAAGCTTAATGATAGATATGTTCCTGGTAAATCCGAAGCTGTACACATAGTAGATTATCAATGGTTAATACCAGTTACTAAGCAGATTGTGAGTGACTTTAGGGTGTCAACAAATGTTTTGGGGCCATATACAATTTTCTGTGTTGGGAGGCTAGTCAGCCAACCAAGGTCAAAGGTTGTCAAGAACTTGAGAGAATATGGAAAGTGAACGTAATGTTGGAGTAAAAATCAAGACTAAAAGAAATGATTTAATGTGGCTTCTCCACCTTTTTTTTCTATATTTATTCTATTCTATCATCTAGATTTATTTTTAGAGAGAGTGGAGAATAAAATTTAAGAAATGCCTGAATTTCGTCCTTACGTGACAACCTGTTGCTTTGTAATCACAGGCAAACTACTTAATCTGTCATTACATGTGGGTTTCTCCTTTAACACCCTGATTGCTCACCCTGAAAGTGTAGGAGAAAAGCAAACCATAACTCAGAGGGCGACACCTCTCGTATTTTCCTTTCTCCAACCTATGGGACTAGAAGGACATCACTTGGAGACGCAATCTTCCATGAGCCTTCAGAGTCCCCCTGTTCCTTTACATTCTTGCTCAGCATTTCAAGAAAGCAAGATCCGACTGCTATTTATCTGGACTATTTTTTAGGGTTGTTTTTCCACTGAGCAAACATTAATGGAGTAGGTGACTAAGAGAAGGCTTGTTTTCATTTACTATAAAAGTGGTTAATCTTCCAGCTCAGTGCTCCTCTCCAGGAGACTATGTGCCCAGGATGGGCCTTTGTGTTAAGCTTCAGAAAAGAGGAACAAGAATGTGCATCATGCCAGTGCTCCAGCTACTGCTTTAACTGTGAGTAATGAAGTCTTTGCCTCTGATTCAGGAATCTTGTGTCTTTATGAAACTATGTATGGTAGGCTAGCTTGTTGGCTGACCCGTAGGGTAAAATTTCATGTTCTCACACCCTTCATGATTATTGTGGTGGCAAAATATTTTTTTCTTTTTTCAGAGTTGTGGAGGGAACACCTTTGAACTGATAGAATGGTGAGCAATTCACAAGAGGGATTTCTAAAGAGCGCATAGCATGACTTGGAAAGATGTGGTAGGACGAAACAGAGACTTGGGGTGTGTTTACAAAAGAGCACAAAAGAAAGGTTAGCATTTGTAAAGGTGGGGATCTTAATATAGGAAAATCTAAAGGTACAGGTAGCTAGATTGCTACATGATTCAACTGTTAAACTGCATGAGCATCAGCAGGGTTTCCAGATCTATACATTGAAAGACAGATAAAGGCCCTCATGTGATGACCCAGGCACACCACTGCCTTCGGCTAATGAAAAACCATTTGAGGCAAAGTGGTGAAAACAAGGAAGGACATCCCCTCCTCAGCAAGTAAAAATGGGGATAAGACATGCATATAAGTAAAATAATAAGCTTTAAATTGTTTTATCTTAGAGATAGAAATTT
>NW_007731533.1:119679-120871 GCF_000696425.1 Galeopterus variegatus
AATTATGAAAATAATAGGCTTAAAGCCATCAGACAACTTCAGAAGAAACTAAAGAAAAAGAGAATCTTTTATAGGTGAGCTGAGGATCTTCTGCTATCCCCAGAGGCATTTAGCAATTGACAGAGAGACTAGAGTCTGAGAAATTAGTCTTGGTTCTGGCCAATGAATGTTACTGGGAGACACAGAGGTAAGATAGCAAGATGGCAGATGTTAGTGGCCACCAGGGCAGCTGCCTTGATAACAGAACTTTTTTGGCTGCCTTCCTTTCTCTGTCCCACTTCCTAACTTCTTCACCTCTTAGATAAATTATTTACCCTTAAATTTTTGTCTCAGAGTCTTTTTATGGAAAACTATGGTACTGAAGGATATTCTAGGCATTGCTGGTAACAAGGCAGCTATGTGTCAGTGTTAGTTACCACGATACAATGGAATGCTTGATACTCTGGGCTTATCTAGCATGACTTGAGGGGTCTTATGTCAAGCAGGAATTCCTTAGACAAATGTGTTTAAATAATCAACTATTATTACACTTCTCCTTGTGTAATGGAGATGAAAAAAGGATTACTCACAGCACCATGAATGTGATGAGAAGTCCGAAGGGACTGCACCTCAGCAACTCCTCTGTTAGAAGGAGAAAACTGGGTACAGCCTGATTCAAAGTTAGCTTCTGCTTTTTGTTGTAAAGACAAGGAAGTTTCACAAGAAAAATCAGTTGATTCAATTATTACAAAAGGACACAAAGACATGGGCAGTGTGACAAAAGTTATCTATGGCTAAGTATAGCTTAACATAACAGTGGAAACTAGTAACACCAGTAAGATTAACAGCATGACATTCAAAAGTAAAATTTGTGAAAAGCTAAGTTGGTCAAACTGTGATCATTATCTAAAATATAACCTCTCCTTAAATGATAAATCTAAGTATAATTATCTCTAAAATTTCCACCAACAGACAGCTTGCCCCTAGCAAACATTTTTTCAAATTTTTCCCTTCAGCCATTCTTAAAAATCCCTTAACAGGATTGATATGACAACCAGCTGTTAGCTCTAAAATCATTAAAGTATACGATCCCATACCTAAATAGTGATTAGAGTTTATTAGATGGGCTGTTATCACACTATCTATAGACCGCCATCTGCTAAACTGAGGACTTTTGCCCTATACACGTATTTACCTAAAAACCGTATTCTAA
>NW_007731533.1:121557-127263 GCF_000696425.1 Galeopterus variegatus
CCATCTGCTAAACTGAGGACTTTTGCCCTATACACGTATTTACCTAAAAACCGTATTCTAAAAATCAAATGAGAATCAACATTATTTAATTAGAATTGATTAAATGGACTGTTGCCACGCTATCTGTAGACCATTGTCTTCTAAACCAAGGACATTTGTCCTATCCATGCATTTACCTAAAAACACTGTTCTAAAAATCAAATGAGAATCAAGATTTCTAACCTTTACAAAGTATCACTACCATCCCTAAGCTACACACACTGTCACCTGAATCTAAAGCAAAACACACCTTAAATAAAGTGTACATAAACATTTATGTAAAGTTTCACCTATTTACTGACGTTAATTAAATTAAAAGTAGTAGTAACAAGCATACCACATACAGATATAAAACAGTCTTCAAAACGTTTGTGGGAAGATTTATACTATCTTTTAATTCTCTTTCCACAAACTTTTTGAAGTGCCCTCATATAAATAGTTTTGAATTAAAATAATTAGCTTTAATTTCAAAAATAATTTTCACTGTAGAAAATTTGTAATCGAAAAGCAAACATAGCTACATGGAAAAATAGAATAACATGCATATTATATAGTAAACTTTTTTTCTACTTAAACTGTATTGGAAGTACACCTATTATCAAATACTTCAAATATTTGTCATGCAGAATATGATTTGTAATTGTGGGGCATTTAAGTGATTTGTATTTGATTGTTCTAAACAATGATTTTGAAAACTTTTTGTGATAAAATGAAGACATAGTTTAAATTATTTCCACACGATATTTGTATCAAAGGTAACACACATAGCTAATTCCTTTGCTAAATTTGTCCCAATGAAAAATATAAAATTTACATTATTTCTAGAATATTTGACTGTGTATTCTTCTCCAGAACTATAATGGGATTTATCGTTCTTTTTCATCATTACCAATCTGATAAAAGGGATAGAATGAATTTGTGTCATGTATTTTCTCAAATAATTATTTTATATATTTATTGTCCACATATTTCTTCTTTTGTGAATTGTTTTTTCACCACATCACAGATTCTGTTTTTGTTAATTAAGTTCTAAGTGCTATTTATATAAGTACAGATATTAATCCTTGGTCTTTTATACATTTTTCAAGTATTTTTTTGAATTCACGTTTTTAATAATTTGTTTTATCATAACTGCTATTCTTTCTTTTCTTTTCCTTATGCATATATTTATTTTCTTTCTTCCTACCTTCACTACCCCTTTTGTTCTTTTTCTACTTTTCTTTGTTTCTTTTCATCTTGCTTCTTTCTCTTAGAGGTGTAATATTTTAGATTGTCAAGTCTATCAGTACTTTAATTTATAAATTTTACTCTTGGAGTTAAGCTTACAAAGTCCTAAATCATGTTAAAATATATAAATGTTCATCTATATTTTCTTCTAGGTTTTATATTTTTACACCTTACTTATTGATTTGTTTGAAAGCTCCATGCTATAGCATTTGTTGCATTTTAAGGGATAACAATAGAATTGGTAGTTATGAAAATACTGCGCTTTTAACCTGGAGGAGTAGCTTGAGGAAGCACGAGACATAATTCACATGAAGAATTACTTTTAAATAAAAGGAGAGGAATATCACCTGTGTAAAGAGATTATTTTGAGTTTATAGTTACTTGTGGTGAGACATTCAGTGGAGAGTTTATGCTCAAAAATGATAAGGGAGAAAGGAGCTGATGGTGCAGACTCTAACCTGAACAAAGGACCCCTCGAGACAGCTGGGTTGGCGGGGTCTGCGTGTTCTAAGAAAAGCAAGCTTCTGATAGGGGACTCCACTTACTGAAGTAGCAGCAATATTCAGGGGGTGGTGGAAAATATATTTCAAGTTTGCTTTTTTGTGTTATAAATCCGTTACAATGCCTTCACTTCTTCTGTCAAGTGTATTATCCTGTATGCACTCAGTGCCAGCAATTTCATTAATTCTTGCTCAGGTGACGAATGCACGTGTGCATGCAGGGTGTAGCAGCTCAAGTGCAGTGGTGAGAACATAGGAGAGGAGCCCGAGAAGTCCAAAGCCATGGTCTGGGCCAGAGGTCTCATGTAATAACATGGATAACTAAGTGTTCTTTGGAAATCTCCTAAAACACACTGAAAGGAACTGGGTTATTTAGCAGTCAACAAGTGCAGTGGTGAGAACATAGGAGAGGAGCCCGAGAAGTCCAAAGCCATGGTCTGGGCCAGAGGTCTCATGTAATAACATGGATACCTAAGTGTTCTTTGGAAATCTCCTAAAACACACTGAAAGGAACTGGGTTATTTAGCAGTCAAGCAGGATGTTACTCCAATGGCTAGAAAATTGGGGAAACAGGTGAGAATAAACTTAGACTCTATGTCGGTGCTTGTTAGGACGAGAGTTTTTCTTTCATTCCCCTCATGATATTTATGTTATGATGTTGTCTGTGTTATTAGATAAATTTTAAAAATCATTTAATCACATAAAAATACCTCTAAAGTTTTGATTGAATGTGTATTCTATTTAAAGATTAATTGGGGGATAACATACCCAATCTCAATATCCATTCTTCCCATAGAAAGTAGGGAAGTCTCTCTTTCTGCTCAATATTTATTGATGTTTCCCAGCAGCATTTTGCAATATTTTCTTAGAGGTCCTGCACAGTAAACAGCTGTTCCTAGTTTTTCTGACATATTTGTATACAATTAATAATGACATTTTTAATATTGCAGCCTGTTTTTCCACATATACGTAGGATGTTACTTTCCACTTCTCATTGTGTCATTTTTCAATTTGTTTCTTTTTAGTTGGAATGTGTTTCAGTAAATTTGACTGGAATGTTAGTTACAAAATCTCTCCACTGGCAAATAATGATAATAGTGCTCGCTCAAATTTTTATGAGTACATTTAATTACTATTTTCATACCCTGTTCTAATGCTAAGATCCAAGAAAACAAAATCAATAGTAATGGTGAAAATGAATAACCTTGTTTTCTTACAGTTTTTACTGGTAAAACCTGAAATGCTTCACCATTTTTCTGATGCTTGCTATTGACAATATACTATTCTAAGGCAGTAAAATTCTATTATTATTTTTCATAATGATTTACTTTCTTATAATGAGAGAGTGTTAAATTTTTAATGACATTTCTATGCATAGTAAAATACTAAGAAGATTTTAATGTTGAAAATGTATTAATAAATTAAAATTGTATGATTACTCTTGCCATCTATTAATGAATTTTACTGTCATGGTGTATTATTTATTTACATAAACAGATCTTTCGCTATAGGGTAAGATCACAACTGAAGGCAGTTTTATACATCTGTTACTATCAGGACTGTGCTGGTCTTATAAAAATGAATTGAAAAAAATTCTACCTTATATGTCCAGAAAATCCAAGCAAATCAACTAAAATTTATCATAATGAAAATCATCTAACCATAAAAAACTTCAATGTTTTGATGCCGTATATAACTATCTGGTCGATACTTTTCTGAGAGACAATTTTACAACTATCTTTTTTTGTGTCTCTGTTCTATTTTTCTAACATTTTGAGATAAATTTAGGAATTACTGGTTTTTAGGGGGACTTACTACAGAAAATTAAAATCTAGAAACATAACAATGTACAAATTAAAATTTTGTAAGCCTTAACTCATTAGGGTTATTTTCATGTACTCTATTTTCTTCCTTCATATAATGTTTTGACTTTGACCATTTTATTTATTTATTTTAAAATAGTCTTTGATTTCACCACTAATTTAAACCGGGTTTCAATTTTCTAATTTAAAACAATTACTTTTATTTTTCTTATTTTTTCTCACTTTCCACATTTGTTTTTCTTATTTTTTCTCACTTTCCACATTTGTTTTATTTTAGATTTTCAAACTCTCTTAGCTGAACCTATAATTCAGTTGTTTTCTTTCATTTTTAAATGTGAAAGCCATTTGTGTTATAAGTATTCCCTTTCTATACTTTTGGCTGAATATCACTTTTCATATTTTAGTTGAATTTGTCCACTGAATATCAAGAGTAATGTTTGTTTATGATAGTACTACACAGACTGCATTACTGATTTTGCCATTGATTGTGCCTGGAAAGCTCTAGCAGTTCTTGTGTTTCTGATCGTATTCAACATACCACTATACTTAATATGGTTCTTCCTGCTCCCTTTTTCCTTTGAAATGATTGTGTTAACAGAAGCTACGACCTAGATGTAGAAAGTGGATGTAGAAAATGAGACAGATCATTAGGCTCCTGCAGAATGAACTCTGTGGGGGATAGACTTAATGCTTCCAGCTTCATTGCCAGGCCTGATTCTCTGATGTAAGGTTGCAGAGTGGGCATGGGTAGAAGCTACATACCATTTTCCCTTTTTTCCAAACCTTTATGAGTGAGTTGGCTGCCAGATACCACTTTCTATGGTCCATTCCCCTACAATTAGTAGTAATTCTTCATGAGATTTGGTACATCATCAAACAATGGCGATGCTATGTCAACATTTTTTTTTTCTTATTTTCTGTTGGGTAAGCTAATTTTAACAGGGAGATTTAAAAGGATGAATTGGTGCCATGTCATTAGCCAAAATTGCATTCCAGATATATTCTGGATAGTTTGTTTGCCAGCATCAATTGTATACACTGAGATAAGAATTCTGAACAAATAATATTGGACATCCTTGTCTGGACTGGGGAGACTGACATAAATTGCTATATATGAATGTTTTTTGCATTCTATATAGCAGTACACTGTCCAATATTTAGCAATCAGTTGTTGAAAAAAGCACAGATAGATAGATAGACTTAAGTTTATTATAAACTTTACTAATATGAAGGATGTTCACACAATTTACAAATAACAATAAAATTCTTTTTATCAATTCAATTTAGTCATTTAGTCTCACAAAATGCTTTCATTGACTTTTGCCAAGTTCTTGCATTTGTAACCAACTTATGGTTGAAACTGAAACTTGAGTGTGGTTCNATCACAACTGAAGGCAGTTTTATACATCTGTTACTATCAGGACTGTGCTGGTCTTATAAAATGAATTGAAAAAATTTCTACCTTATATGTCCAGAAAATCCAAGCAAATCAACTAAAATTTATCATAATGAAAATCATCTAACCATAAAAAACTTCAATGTTTTACTGCCTTATATAACTATCTGGTTGATACTTTTCTAAGAGACAATTTTACAACTATCTTTTTTTGTGTCTCTGTTCAATTTTTCTAACATTTTGAAACAAATTTAGGAATTATTAGTTTTTAGGGGGACTTACTACAGAAAATTAAAATCTACAAACATAACAATGTACAATTAAAATTTTGTAAGCCTCAACTCATTAGGGTTATTTTCATGTACTCTATTTTCTTCCTTCATATAATGTTTTGACTTTGCCCATTTTATTTATTTATTTTAAAATAGTCTTTGATTTCACCACTAATTTAAACCGGGTTTCAATTTTCTAATTTAAAACAATTACTTTTATTTTTCTTATTTTTTCTCACTTTCCACATTTGTTTTATTTTAGATTTTCAAACTCTCTTAGCTGAACCTATAATTCAGTTGTTTTCTTTCATTTTTAAATGTGAAAGCCATTTGTGTTATAAGTATTCCTTTTCTATACTTTTGGCTGAATATCACTTTTCATATTTTCGTTGAATTTGTCCACTGAATATCAAGAGTAATGTTTGTTTATGATAGTACTACACAGACTG
>NW_007731533.1:128021-129931 GCF_000696425.1 Galeopterus variegatus
TTTGCCAAGTTCTTGCATTTGTAACCAACTTATGGTTGAAACTGAAACTTGAGTGTGGTTCCCACGTGAATATTGGTTGATATTTTTTTTAATACAGTAATGAAAAAGATGAACATACAACAAAGACATGCATATGTTGGGGCTTCACTCTTTTGTCATTGATGAGAGTGACTTTATTGACCTGGATATTAGTTTTCTAATACTAAAAAAAAATTACTCAATATTTTTGTGCTATTTATGATGTAATGACTGCAGACATACCACACTTTTAAGCTTAATATGTATGATTACATTTCTCCATCACTTTCTTAAGTCTAGATAGTCAATAAAACAATATATCCAGCCCTGATTTGGAGAGTTTTCTGACTTCTGTGGTGTAACTACTCCTGCCATGGCTAATTTTAAGCTGTAATGTGACATGCAGTGGCATGCAATTGTATGTTTTTTCCAACACACAGGTTCAATAGACAGATATAACCACAAGAGCATAAATAATACTAAAATATAACTAGGAAGGGAAGAGATTGAATATGTATTAATTTGTCTTGTTATGTATTTAATTATGTTTCTTTAATTCAATCTTCAATAATTGTTATGTTTAAAAACAGCTTATAATGTTCCTGAAAATGTAACTGTTGTTCCCGTGAGCCCATGTGAATCAGCCACACACATCACTGACTTCATACTGATCCTGACGTCTCAGCTCAATTAATCAAAGCCAATACTTCCAGTGATGTATTCACTAGGTGCTCTGAAGTGTGGTCAATATGATTGCTTTGGTAAGTTTAATTCATGGTAAAAAGAAAATAAGACTTATTCTTTCACTTTGTGTTCATAGGAAATTTATTAACCCAAGTATTAAATAGAAGCCATTGGGGAATAATTTTGAATAGTAATTTCCTTTACTGCAGGATGAATCTATGCCAATAAACCCTCCTTTTTTAAAAAAAATCTCATAGTTAGTTTGTCTAAATACAGAAAAACCTGGAACAAGCGTTATAGCCAAACAAATAATTAGCTCTATCCTCACACAGGCAAGTTCTCCTCTCAATAAATGCAAAATAACAAACATGAAAAGCACTGTTATGCAATGCTGAATAAACAAGTAGAGTTAACATGAGGGAAGGTATACAGAGGAATTATGAACGTAAAAATAGGGGAGAATTTCAAATTATATTCATTATGTAAACATTTTCTCTTCTTTTCTCTTCTAAATTAGGTGGTATGAATATGATTGTGCAAACCTGGATAATGATTTGTCAGGTAAATACAAGTCAAATCACAGTATAGTAACATAATTACAATTATATATCAGTATAGTTATACAACTGGGGTTCTTTAGTGGTTCATTAACTGAATGAACTAAATTTCAATGTGAGTAAATTTACTGATAAGGGAATTGCTTTGCCACCATATTGATTAACGGGTTAAGTACTGCTTGTTATGTATGTAGCCAACATAGTCTTTGACATATCTTTGGATATAACCGTTAAAACATACTATTTTCTTATATGCAACCAGATTCATTTTGGAAAACTTTACATGAGGATAGTAAGATAGCTGTGGAGGTTTGAGGGCTCTCTTGTTCTAGATGATTAGTAAATTTGAACATTCATCTTTAACTACCAGACCTATCTAGGTTGCTACCAAATTTGGATTTAATGTAAGAAAGCATGTATATTTATGAAGTTTACTATGTAAAGAGGCATCGTGGATAGTAGATTTTATCTTTGAATTTGACATATATTTTGATTTTACTCTTTAAAATAGGATAGCTCTCTTTCTTTCTCATTAAATTCACAAATTCACTTTAGTTGTCATGAAAGTATTGCTACTGCCTTAGGGCAGTTTTCTTATTAGAGATATGTACTTTAGATATATTATACAAATTGCATAGACTCCACCTGCCT
>NW_007731533.1:130887-131529 GCF_000696425.1 Galeopterus variegatus
TTTCTTATTAGAGATATGTACTTTAGATATATTATACAAATTGCATAGACTCCACCTGCCTTTTTTTGTGGTAGCAAAATTAAATGTTATTAGAAATAACATCTTTCTTACTGTATTTCCACTATAATATGTCTTTCAAAGCCATATTTCTTATAAGACATATCTTTCAAATATTTAAATTGGATTATTAATTTATTCTTACAGCTCAGGGGCAGAGTTTAAATTTATATGCAAATGTCACAACTTCCGAAGGTCTGAATTCATCTCATTTGTTGAAGTGTGACTTTGCATCACAGGTAGTATGCATATAATCCCCTGGAACAGGAATGACTTTCTCCAGTTATCTTTAGTAGATGAACTGAGCTAGAATATTTGAATACTTATAAATGTATAAAATCTGCTTACTAATTCCATGAATACTTTATACAAGAGAGCCTTACAATATGTGTGATTATTCACTTTCAAATTGATATCATAAATATCAAGATTAAGCGAAATAAATATCTCTTTGAACTTATTGTCAAGCACTAATAAAATTAAAATTACAAAATATGAATAAAATAATATCCAAGGAAAAGAACATTTCTACACAATCTCTGGAAGGAAAAAATTATATACAAGTTGATTCATCTTTATTTTGAA
>NW_007731533.1:132382-134072 GCF_000696425.1 Galeopterus variegatus
AGTTATCTTTAGTAGATGAACTGAGCTAGAATATTTGAATACTTATAAATGTATAAAATCTACTTACTAATTCCATGAATACTTTATACAAGAGAGCCTTACAATATGTGTGATTATTCACTTTCAAATCGATATCATAAATATCAAGATTAAGCCAAATAAATATCTCTTTGAACTTATTGTCAAGCACTAATAAAATTAAAATTACAAAATATGAATAAAATAATATCCAAGGAAAAGAATATTTCTACACAATCTCTGGAAGGAAAAAATTATATACAAGTTGATTCATCTTTATTTTGAAATAGCACCAGAAATAACAATTGTGAACCCTATGTTAATCTATTTTTAAATAACAACTATTATAGAAACATATTCTTCATATATTGCTTAATAGTCTTTTTCGGTCTTCTGAAAGATTGAGAGCAGTTTAATGCATCTCCTTTTCTAACCTTAAGATGATCACACTCTGTTATTAAATCATCCCTAATGGCTCTGTTTTTAGGCTAAGTGCATGCAGATCCTTTTTCTACAATCAATTTTTCCTGCAGGTCAAACTGCCTCAACCACTGGGCCATGGAACCACTCCAGGGCAGGGACCAGGTCTTATTTATCATCACTATGTCTCTCATAACTCACACCACCCTCTACGTTTATAGTAGATACTCGATAAATATATGTAGAATGAAAGATTTCCATATCAAACTTGGTACATTGCTTAGCCCCTATCACGTACTGGAAAAGGTATTAGAGGTAGACATGATTTAACATCATCTTTGCAGCTGAAGAGATTTCAGACATGGACAGAACACGTTTATAAACAAAATAATAAATGAGATAATGGAATAATATACAAGTCCCGGTTGCAATCCAAGAGGGAAAAAGAACTTTCAAGCCCCAGAAGTTGGAAACAACTTGAAAGATAAAAAAGCAAGATGAAATTTACAGTGCAGCCATGAGAGTGAATTTGAGGCAGAGGAACTACAACATTCAATGACCTGGAGTCATGACAAAGCAGTAGATTTCCAAGAAACAAAAGTAATTTTGCATTCCCAAAGATATAAATTCAAGGGAAGTGTACCTGGGTGTAGACAGGAGTGTGGCGTGGAAATATTAGCTGGTTAGTTGTCCTTACAGCATGCATTGTGCAATCTGTCTCTGTCCCCACTGCCATGAAATGCTACCTGTATTTTGCATTAAATTTGTATGTATTTGGTTCTATATTTTAGACTTTGTATTAAACTCAGTTAATTTATCTATTCCTATTCTATGGTACACATATTAATTCCTCTAGCTTTAAAATTGTTGTGAGTGGTCGGAGGTCACAAGGAACCATTGTCTTTCCACAATGTCAGACTTTTATTAACACAAGGATCATTAATACCAGCTACAGGCTACTATGACATTCCCGTAGGGAGCAGTTCCCTAGGAACTAACTAGTTCAT
Source organism: Galeopterus variegatus (assembly GCF_000696425.1). Classification (NCBI taxonomy): domain Eukaryota; kingdom Metazoa; phylum Chordata; class Mammalia; order Dermoptera; family Cynocephalidae; genus Galeopterus; species Galeopterus variegatus. The sequence goes on from NW_007731533.1 coordinate 133,828, forward strand.
TCAGTAGTCAGAGCCGCAAGGGTACAGGCTCAAGCTATACACCACTGCATTCACTTATTCAAAATACCAATAACAATACAATTAAGTGAGGGTATAGAGGAAGACAAAAAGCAGGATTCTGAGTTAATGAACCGGCTGATGTGCAGAGAGGTCCGTTGGTCTGGCTGGATGTCCAGTCTCACCAGGAAGGTCAGCATCTTGCAAGGAAGTCTCAGTTCTAGCTTCAGGCAGAGCCTTCACTGGGT
>NW_007731533.1:134142-136607 GCF_000696425.1 Galeopterus variegatus
GTCCCCACTGCCATGAAATGCTACCTGTATTTTGCATTAAATTTGTATGTATTTGGTTCTACATTTTAGACTTTGTATTAAACTCAGTTAATTTATCTATTCCTATGCTATGGTACACATATTAATTCCTCTAGCTTTAAAATTGTTGTGAGTGGTCGGAGGTCACAAGGAACCATTGTCTTTCCACAATGTCAGACTTTTATTAACACAAGGATCATTAATACCAGCCGCGGGCTACTATCACAGGCTACTATGACATTCCCGTAGGGAGCAGTTCCCTAGGAACTAACTAGTTCATTCAGTAGTCAGAGTCGCAAGGGCACAGGCTCAAGCTATACACCACTGCATTCACTTATTCAAAATACCAATAACAATACAATTAAGTGAGGGTATAGAGGAAGACAAAAAGCAGGAGTCTGAGTTAATGAACCGGCTGATGCGCAGAGAGGTCCGTTGGTCTGGCTGGATGTCCAGTCTCACCGGGAAGGTCAGCATCTTGCAAGGAAGTCTCAGTTCTAGCTTCAGGCAGAGCCTTCACTGGGTTAATGTGAGGGTTGTGAGATGGTCAAGAGCAAGTGTAGCTCTTGACCAGACAATCCTCATTCAACTGAGCAAAAGCTTGGGGGTTTATACCCTTTTTACACCTCCTATCTGTACCACCTGTCTGGTTTATCAGTGTCATGTGTCTGTTGGCTGATGTCTTAGAGTGTCTGCTTCTCAGCTTGGTTCAAAACAAGCTGTTCACTACTGGTTTCAGTTTCCTTAGTGGGACCAATTCCATTTTGTTTCTTAGCTTAATTGCTTCCATTTTATATGCTCTGTACAATAACTAACTCGACTAGCTTGTATGATGAGTCTTCTTTATTATTTTCTGTTTTCAATGATTAACTGAGTGAAAGATACGGGAATGGACTTGGATTTGAAGAGAAAGGGAAGATATGGAGAGTGTAAAAGGAGTTTCTAGGTAAGCTTACATCACAATTTTGCTGGTTGGGACTGAGAACCAAGCTGAGATGAAATGCCATAAATCTGAAAATGCCTTGCTCTTAAGCAGTGTGAGCTCTTCTCAGCCCCCAGAATTGCAGGTGCAGAACTCAAAAGGCAGATAGCTGGTCGCATGTATCCTACTTTGAGTTGTGGGAGTGTTGAAAGTTAGCAGGTTCTGGATCATCGGGTTATTGGCTCAAAGCTGCATAAGAGTGAAAGTAGAGTCACAATTAGGGTATTGTACTTGGCAAACAGAAGGAAACATTGGTATTTACAAAATAGAAGGATTCGGAGAAAGAGAGGTGCAATGCTAAAAGAACTGAATATTTCAGAATTAATTTTCAGGGTTATAGCAATTCCTAGTGAGGAAAATATAAAAGTTGTAGTCATGAAGGTCCACAGTAAAGCAAATTAAATGGGTCTAAGAAATCAGAAGTTAGAATGTCACCAATTCTTTCTTATATGATGTTGAAAAACTCCGTCATGATAAGAGATTTTGTTCTGAAGTTGAATCGTGAAGTGCCTTGCCCACCCCCTGAAATAAGGTAGTAAGCCCTGCATCCAGAAAATCCCAACTAAGAGAAGTGGGAGATGAAGCAACGGAGAGAGATGGGTGGGCTGTGAGGAAATGTGTTGCAGTCATTTCTGGAATTACCTGAGCTGTTTATAGAGCTCCATGCTGGATATCATAAAGACACTGAAAAGGATTATTTGAGTGGCTGAGCATGCACTTAACATAACAATTATATCTAGTTTGCTAAAGCCAACCATAATTATGTAAGTAATACATAGTGGGATTGTAATAATAATATCTAATACTTAATGTTTTAAAAATATTTAGCTTGATATTTTTCAAGATATTAATGATTATCTGATATTTTTCTGTCTTTTTTTTTTTTTCTTGCCATTCTAAGCTGGGGTATTGTATCTCACCATATATCTGGGTGCTGTTCTCAAACTCTGCTTATATGCTTAGACAAACAATTTATATGCTAAAAGTTGATCAATTTTATTTGAAAGAGTCTTTCATTTCCTTCATATATCCTGCAAATATTTCACCACCGGTTACCCAAGATTAAAAGCTCCGTGCTCTTGCGCAGGCGCGGTTGCTCCTGTTCTCTGAGGACACGCGCTCTGGAGACGCAATCAGCGGCCTGCGGCTCGAGCTCCTGCCGAGCCATCAGCCATCGGGAGGAGTATTAACAGATTCCGTCAGAGCCCAGTACTTGAAGCGATAGCATTTCTTGCATAACTGCTAAAACCCTCCACGGCTCACGTGCCCACCGTGCTGTTTTATACCCACCATTAATCATTTGGGCTGATCCTGCACATATTTGGCAGTCACTGACTTAGTATGGCTTTATCTGCATTTTGTTCTTTATTTTATTTCTTAATATTGTTGCTGTGGGCAAGAGTATTAGAGGAGAAGAAAGTGAGACCATGTTGCTTTTGGTGAGGTATACCAGTTGAGGCTGGCA
>NW_007731533.1:137157-140342 GCF_000696425.1 Galeopterus variegatus
TCTACCGTGCTGTTTTACACCCACCATTAATCATTTGGGCTGATCCTGCACATATTTGGCAGTCACTGACTTAGTATGGCTTTATCTGCATTTTGTTCTTTATTTCATTTCTTAATATTGTTGCTGTGGGCAAGAGTATTAGAGGAGAAGAAAGTGAGACCATGTTGCTTTTGGTGAGGTATACCAGTTGAGGCTGGCAGAATTTCTGTGAACAAAACCAAAATCTGTTTGTCTGTATTTTTCTCATGTTCTTAGCTTAAAACTGGACAAGTTTTAATCAGAATTCCTTGTAAAGTACTTTGTTATTCATTAAGCAAATATTAAATGTCTATTCTGTGCACAATCCTCTTTTCTGGGCTTCCAGAAATCCTCTTTTCTGGGCTAATGCTGCATCATATTAGGGTCTTTGGATTTTGCCCAGTGGGCTTGCTTACACTTTTCAAGAATTGGTAGTTTCTCAACACATGCACGTACCCGGGTAACTAGCTTGGCTTTACATGGAGAGATAGATCCACTTCAGGATAAGAGAAGAGAAGAGTTTTTCCACTAAATAATAAGAAAGCTGAATTGGTATCTCTTTATTTAATCCAGTTTGCTCATGGGTTTATTGGGTGTTTATATTATCTTTTTGTAAATTGCTTCTTTTTAAAGTAATTTATAAGCAGTCCTTCAGAATTAAAATTTTAATGCTTTTTGGTATTATGCTTACTGCAAATATCTTCATATGTCCGGCAAATTTTTATATTGAATAATCAAAGAAAAGTTTTACAGGCTTCAGTCATTCAAAAATTTCCAATTAATTTTGCAGACCATTGAAATTAAAAGTAGCATGTACTCAAAGTGGATCAAAGACCTAAACTTAAGAACTAAAATTACAAAACTCTTAGAGGAAAACATGGTGGGGGGACTTCATGGCATTAGATTTGGAAAAAATTTCTTGGTTAGTACATCAAAAGTATGGGTACTCCAGGAATGTGATATCGCTTTTGATTTATTATTTTCTTAGGTAGAGGCAGATTGGGTTTCCACTTGTCTTTTCCCTCCATAATAGTCTTCACTTCACAGATAAGGGAACCTGTGAGGGGATTCTGCCACATGCGGAGAATATCTATTCTAATTTTGCATGCTGGAAATAGGGAAATAGCCATAGGATGGGTTTGGGTTAGGTAGAGGCAGATTGGGTTTCCACTTGTCTTTTCCCTCCATAATAGTCTTCACTTCACAGATAAGGGAACCTGTGAGGGGATTCTGCCACATGCTGAGAATATCTATTCTAATTTTGCATGCTGGAAATAGGGAAATAGCCATAGGATGGGTTTGGGGACCTACTGGGACCACTGTGAGATGAACCCAAGCTAAAACTTCATTTATTACTCCACCTTCATAAACCCCTACTCTGATGCAATTGTGGCACCTTGGGTCTTCTGAAATTAGTGTAGGTCAATTAGAGCCAGTATCCAGTAGTTCTTGAAAAGTCTGATTATTTTCCTATCTCCAATTCATAGCTACCCTAGTAAAAGACCATAGGTTCCCTTAAGAAAGGCTGGAAGAAAGATTAACACTATAAATTCTGGGGTGTAGCAGAGTCTGTCCTCAAAAGGACCCATACTCTTTCTCATGCAGGGGATCCTGAGCCTGCAAACTGGCTCAAATCTGAGGATTTATTGAGGGGTCATAGTCTCTGTTTTGAAAATTCAAGCTAGACTTGTTTTCACTTGGCCTATATAACTCTTGTGCTTATACCGATCAAGTATGAATTCAGTAGGCTTCCCATCTATTTCACTTATAGAACACCATGGTCAACTAGCCAACACCACAGGTTTCTGCAAGTCAGACTTCTCTGATTGCTGCTTTGACTCTGAGGTCCATTACGGTGACCACCCCCACCCTATCTTTGGTGATTAAATGCCACCTCTTGGCCCCAGCCACCCTGAAGGCCAATTATCCCCATTGTTCTTATGGATCCCAGTTCAGCAAACAGCAATTCCCACTGCAATTTCTGACCTACAGAGAAGAGTGACCAAAGAGCTCTTTGAGGATGCTGAGGCTCCCAGGACATCCTTAACCCTCACAGCAATAGTGAAAAGTACATTCTCAGGGTGGGTGACAAGGCATCACACAGTACATTCACTCTAACATTCCACCTCCCTAAGTCTGTGGATGCCTTCCTCTACAGTATTTCGAGACAATTCTGGCATTCAGTGTCAGGTGGTGTTGGCCACCTTTTGTTCCATGTTTTAGCCAACCAACCAAACAAACTAACAGAGCCATTTCTGACCTCTCAAGCTACAACATTAAACCCAGAATCTTTGCTTAGTGAGCTCATATCAATAAATTTGACCCAATTCAACATTATGTTCTTTCTACCACTATCCTACACCCTTACTCTACATTCTCACACCTATTCCTGAGATTTCTGCCTGTATAAATTGGAAAAACCATGTAGTTCATTTTGATTGTAGCAGAACTCTGTATGAGTCAAACATTATAACTTATCTTTCAGGGCTTGCTGGGATCCGAGTTTAGTTATAGGTCTAGAAGCAAAGAAGCGTGGTGGGTGGGTCCTGAAGAGAATCAGCCATGTCTTGCTTGGCAGCCGTGTCACTGGAGGCCACTGCAGGCTCCTCGGGCAAAGCAGGGCTAACCTCCTAGGGCTGAAGGGTTGCTTCTACTGGCAAAAATCGTTCAGTGGAATTTAGAGGATCATTGTCCCCACCTTTTTAGGATTTGCCTGTATGTACTCATGCCAATTTTCAGGATCCTGTTCCTGCCCAGTCAATGCCCCCGCCTTAAGAGCAGACATTCCAAAAGGTTGGGAATTCTATTTCTGTTGTAATTCTGTCGCTCACAGGTTGAGACTCAGGGTTTGGTTTTCATAGATCTCAGCTCTGTGATTACAGAAGATAAAGGGGTTTTTTTTAATTCTGTTTTTTTTCCAGAGCATATATAGAAACTTTCAGGTCATTTATGCAGCTGTTGAGCTAGGAATTTGAACTCTGAGTTCATCTTTTTCTTCTCCAACTTTGTCCAGCATAAATAAGAACAACTAACCAATCTCGTTATACTCATGAGTTTGACAAAAATAGACTAAGTTATTAAATCATGGTCTCAACAGGAAATTACTCATCATACCAAGGACAGAATGACCTTAAATGGAATGAAAAATGTCAGTCGATAGATGCCAG
>NW_007731533.1:141176-142280 GCF_000696425.1 Galeopterus variegatus
TTATAAATATACTTCAAAAAATGAAAAAAATATAAAGTCTCATCAAGTCCACAGAAATTTTTAGCAAAAAAATAGAAGATATTAAGAACAAAATAGAAATTTCAGTGAAAATATAATAACTAAAATAAAACTTCAATATATGGTCTGAACAGCAGACTGGAGAACAGAAAAAAAAATATTCAGTGGATCAGAAGACAGAACAAGTGAGATGGCTCAGTCTCAACAGCAAAGCAGACCCATGGGACTACCAATATCTAACATTAAGGCCATTGGAATCCCAGAACATATACAAAGATATACCATATTCTGGGCCATAAAACAACCCCCAACAAATTTTTAAGAATTGAAATAATAAAGAATGTGTTTTCTCATCACAATCAATCCAAATTAAAAATTAATAACAGAAAGATAAAAGGAAAATCTCCAAACAGAAACTAAAGAGCAAAATTCCAAATAATCCATGTGTTAAAAAGGAAGTCTCAAGGAAAATCAAAATGTACATTGTACTGCAGAATGAAAATGAAAATACAACATATCCAAAGTGATGAGACTCAGCTAAAGCAGTTTGAGAGGAAAACTTCTAGCACTAAATGCATACAGTAGACTAGAGGAAAAACCTACAGCTAACTTTATACTTAATGGCAAAAGACTGAATGCATCCCTCTAAAACTGAGAAAAAAAGAGGGATGTCAACATAGCGCTGGGCATTCTAGGCAGTGCAATAAAGAAAGAAAAAGAAAGAAAAATCACACAATTTTTTTAAAAAAGAAATAAAAATTGTCCCTATTTGAAAATGGCATGATTGTTCACGTAGAAAACAAAAGGAAACTACAAAAAAACTTCTAGAACTAATAAGTTCAAAAGTCTGCAGGATACAAGATAAGCATACATTAGTACATTTCTATACATTATCAATGGATGTATAAGCACAGAAATTAAAAACATGACACCATTTTAAATCAGTCAAAAAGTAAAATACTTGTGTGTAAATCAAAGGAGACATGAGCAGTTCTTGTACATTAAAAACTATTTCAAAAATAAAAGAAATCAAAGATGAACTAAATGCTCATGTATTAAATCTAAACAGTAAAGATGTCAATACAC
>NW_007731533.1:142911-145695 GCF_000696425.1 Galeopterus variegatus
CTTAATGGAAAAACTTAATTTCTAAAACACTTCGAACAATAAACGTTGAAGAAAATCTTCAGGATCTAGGACCAGTCAAAGAGTTCATAGACCTGATACCAACAGTATGAACAATAAAAGGAAAATTTGATAAATTGGACCTCATAAAAATTTTAAACTTTTTCTCTGCAAAATATCCTATTAAGAAGATGAAAAGGCAAGCTATAGACTGAGAGAAAATATTTGCAAGCCACTTATTTGACAAATGACTAGTACATAACCATACATAAAGAACTCTCAAAACTCGAGTAAAAAAGTAAAATAAAGTTACAAAAAGGACAAAAGAGATGATCGGGCATTTCATTAGGACATTAAAAGAACATAAATAAGCTTGTTAAAAAATGTTCAGCATCATTTGCCATTAGAGAAATACAAATTAAAACCACAATGTGATATCACTATAAACCAATCAGGATGGATAATAGAATCATCAGTGGCAGCACTAAATGCAGGTAACGATGCAGAGAAACAAGATCACTCACACTTCGCTGGTGGGATATAAAATGGTACAGGCACTCCAGGAAACATTTTGGCAGTTTCCTATAAAATGAAACATGTAACAACAGGACGTCTGAAAAAATTGCACTACTGGGCAATTATTCCTGAGAAATGAAAATGTATGTTCACACGAACACCTATACATAGATGTTTATAACAATTTTGTTTCTGTAATGGTCAAAAACTGGACACCATCTAAATGTCCATCACCTGGTGAATGGTTAAGCAGATGGTACATCCATGCAGTGAAATACCATGCAGCAATGCAAAGTAACAGATTATTGATGCATACAACAACCTCAATAAATCTCCAGAGAATCATGCCGAGTGAAAGAAAACCCATCAAAAAATGTCACATATTGAATGGTTCCATTTATGTAAAGTTCCTAAAGTGTCAAAACTGCAGAGAACATTAACCAGAATTGTTTTGCATACAATACCTGGCTGTGGTATTGTAAGGTAGCTTTGCAAGATGCTACCTATGAAATAAAATGGATAAATGTTACATTGCCTGTCTCTGTCTTGTTTCTTATAACTGCTTGGAAATCTACAATGTTTTAAAAATAAAAAGTTTAAAACCATTTTAGACATTTAATTGGATAGCTACTTCTTTATGAAATATATTTTACTTCTAAAAATGTCATTATGGCCTTCTCTATTTCCTTAAACCTCCTACACTCTTTCAGAATCCTAGCAATGCCTGATTGCCACTTGCCAGCACTGACCTCTGGATAAGTTTCCCCCAGTTAATCCAATTTGTTTTGTTTGTTTTATGGAATCCATTTTGTGCCTTACCAGCTATGCTACTGGTAAAGCACTTTTAAACATTTCCCTTTAGAAATCTGACTTGTGGAAAATTAAACAAATTTGTGTGGTATTTATCTTTGTATATCATGAAGCTAAAGAAACCACTTTGTAACACGAGCTCATTAAGCAACATGACATTATTTTTCCCCACAGTCATTTAGCTTATGACTTCCAACTGTCCAGTTCTCTAAGGCTCCAATAATAATTCAACTCATTACAATCTAAGCTGAGAAATTTGCTATACATTAATAAAAATATAATAATAATGGTAGCATTGAAGGATGGACAACCATATAATTAACTAGATTGTTCACACAAAAGACAAAGATGTTATATTCACTGCAGAAATAAAAATAACAGCCGTCAATTGTCTTAGAGACTTTTTTAATGCCTACAGTGCCTTTAAAAATTACTAGAATGATATATAAAATTATTTTAGCCTCTTATTGTATTAAAACTGTTAAATATTAGAAATATGACAGAAATTTAAAGGATCCTTCTGAATGCTAATATTTGCTTATTTTGAACTAAAATATCAGTACAGACTTTCAGTTTAAGGTGATATCTAACTTAATCCTTGGTTTATCTCTTCCTAATTTCCTACTAAAACACCCACAAAAATTGGGCTGGGGGATGAATAGTCATAACAGCATAAGTAGCTGTCAACTAAACTCTGAAAAATTTTCCGTAAATGCATGACAAATTTAACTGAAAGTAAAACACCCACAAAAATTGGGCTGGGGGATGAATAGTCATAACAGCATAAGTAAGTAGCTGTCAACTAAACTCTGAAAAATTTTCCGTAAATGCATGACAAATTTAACTGAAAAAAACCACAGGCAAAAATTGATGCTGACAAAATCTTTGCCACTTAGAAGTGAACATGTAATACTGGAAATATTCTGTATCTTCAGTGTTCTGTATCTTCACTGTATAAGCATAAATATCCCTGGTTGTCATATAGTAGTATAGCAAGATCTGATTTTTTGGAGGAAATTGCATAAATAAGTGGTACAAGGGATCTTTCTTTCTCATTTTTTACAATCAAATGTGAATCATCAATTATATCAAAATAAACATTTTAATTTTTAAAAAGCTACATCAATTAAGCAAGCATGGCATTTTTATTCTATTCAGGCCTTCAACTGATCAGATGAAGGCAACCTACATTATGGAGGGCAATCTGCTTTATACAAAGCCCCGCAATTTAAGTACAAATATCATCCAAAAACATCCTCACAGGACCCAGGACCTGGGATCCAGACAGAGGCTCCTGTGCAGCCATCCCTTCATCCAAGTAGAAGGAGGAGAGTGATCCATGACAGGAGCAAACCAAAAACATGGCTTCTGTGCTGGTGATCTACCACAGCCACTCCCACAGCTCCTGGTGCCACAGGAAAAGCTCACTGCCACAGTAGCAGCCAGGACCACCCAGTAGGC
>NW_007731533.1:146084-157253 GCF_000696425.1 Galeopterus variegatus
CACTCCAGAATAATAGAAGCAGAACCCGCTCTATCAGGTGACCAGACATCAATGTACAGATACTAGAAATACAAATAAACAAGAAAATATGGCACCACCAAAGGAATACAGTAATTCTCAAGTACCATATCCCATAGAGAAGGAAACACTTGAAATGACTGAAAAGGAATTCTGAGCAATGGTCTTAAGAAAACTCAAAGAAAGAAGAGAAGACTCAATTACAGAGTATCCAGAATATAAAGGAGGAAATTTACAAACAGATTAATACCTTAAAAAAGAATGTAACAGAACTCCTGGAACTTAAGGATTCACTCAATAAAATAAAATCACAACAGAGAGCTTGAACAGCAGGCTAGAGTAAGCAGAAGAATTTCAGATTCTTCAAAGATGGTCTTTTAGAAATAACCCAGGTGGACCAAAAAAAAAATTTTTTTTAATGAAGAAAATCTAAGAAAGCTAGCAAACAACCTCAAGTACAAATCATGGGTATTCCAGAAGGGGAGAAGCCAGGAAAAGGCACTGAAAACCTATTCAAGAAAATAATAACAGAAAACTTCCCAGGTATAGGGAGAGAAACAAACCTTCAGATCCAGTAAACCCAACGATCCCCAAACAGATTCAATCCAAAAAGACCATCACCAAGACACATTGTAGTCAAACTGGCAAAACTCAAAGACCAAGAGAGAATTCTAAAAGCAGCAAGAGAAAAGCATCAAGTCCCCTATAACAGAGCCCCCATCAGACTAACAGCAGACTTCTCAACTTAAACCCTACAGGACAGAAGAAAATGGGATGATATTTTCAAAGTACTAAAATAAAAAAATAAAAAAAATTGCCAGCCAAGAATACTGTACCTAGCAAAGCTATCCTTCAGAAATGAGGGAGAAAAAGTATATTTCCCAGACAAACAAAAACTGCAGAAGTTCACCAACACACAACCAGACCTGCATGAAATTCTCAAGGAAGTCCTGCATCTGGAATACAAAAAATGATAATCACCACAATGAATAAAAAAGAGAAAACAAAACCAAGTGGTAAAACAAAAATGCAAATGAGAAAGAGAAAATAAATAAATCTTATCACCTCAAAAAAACCAACAAACATTGAAGATAAAAGGAGCAAAAGAAAGGAACAAAAGATATTTAAAACAGCTAAACAAAAAGTGATAAAATACCAGGAGTAAGACAATACCTGTCCACAACAACCCTAAATGGAAATGGATTTAACACCCCAGTCAAAAGACACAGATAGACCGATCAGATTAGAAAGCTAGACCCACCTATATGCTATCTTCAAGACTCGCCTTTGCTGTAAAGATTAAAAGTGAAGGGATGGAAAAAGATATACCATTCAAGTAGAAACCAAAAGCGAGCAGGAGTAGCTGTTCTTATGTTGGTAAAATAGACTTTAAACCAAAAACCATAAAAAGAGACAATGAAGGCCACTTATAATGATAAAGGGAACTATCTAGCAAAAGGCATAACAGTCATCAATATGTATGTACCCACCACTGAAGCACCCAGATATACAAAGAAAACACTATTAGACCTAAAGAAAGAAATAGACCTCAATATGATAAGAGTGAGAGACCTGAACACTCCTGTCTCGGCATTGCACAGATTGTCTAGGCAACAAATCAACAGAGAAACACAGGATTTAAACTACACTTTAAACCAACTAGACCTGGTAGATATCTACAGGACATTTCATCCAACAACTAAAGAATATACATTCTTCTCACCAGCAAATGGAACATTCTCTAGGATAGAACACATTTTAGGTCACAAATCAAGTCTCAGCATGTTAAAAAAAATTTAAAATCATTTCAAGAATCTTTTCAGACCACAACAGATCAAAACTGGACATCAATTACAAGTGAAACTCTGCAAGTTATGCAAATACATGGAAATTAAACAACAGGCTCCTGAATGACCTATAGGTCCAAGAAGAAATTAACAGGAAATCAAAAAATTTCCTGAAACTAACAAAAATGAAGAAACATCTTACCAAAGCCTGTGGGATACTGCAAAAGCAGCGAGATGGAAATCTGTTGCAATAAACACTTACATTAAAAGAATAAAAAGATTTCAAATAAACAACCCAACATTACACCTCAAAGAACTACATAAACAAGAACAATCCAATCCTAAAAGTCATAGGCAGAAAGAAATAACTAAGATCAGAGCAGAACTAAATGAAATAGAGACCCAAAAAATGATACAAAAGGTCGATGAAACAAAAATTTGGTTTTTTGAGAAGATAAACAAAATAGACAAACTATTAGCTAGGTTAACAATAAAGAAGAAGAGGAGGAAGAGGAGGAGGTGGAAGAGAAGACCCAAATAACAAAAACCAGAAATGAAAAAGGAAACATTACAACTGATGCCACAGAAATACAAAGAATCATTAGAGACTGTTATAAACAACTATACGGCAACAAATACGAAAACCTGGAGGAAGAGGATAAATTTCTGGACACGTACAAGCTACTATGACTGAACCAAGAAGAAACAGAAAACCTTGACAGACCAATAACAAGCAATGAGATTGAAGAGGATAAGCAGTCTCCCAACAAAGAAAAGCCCAGGATCAGATGGTGTTGCTGAATTCTACCAAACCTTTAAAGAGAAATTAATAACAAGTCTCTTCAAACTATTCCAAAAAATTGAAACAGAGGCCACTGTCTCAATCTCATTCTATGAGGCCAGCATCACCCTGATACCAAAACCAGACAAAGATACAACAGCAACATAAAAAAACTACATGCTAATATCTCTGATGAACATAGACACAAAAATCCTCAGCAAAATATTACCAATCAGAGTACAGCAACACATCAAAAAGATTATACACTGTGATCAAGAGGGATTCATCCCAGGGGGACAAGGATGGTTCAACATACACAAATCATCAAATAAGATACACCACATCAACAGAATCAAGGACAAAAAACATCTGATTATCCCAACAGATGCAGAAAAAGCATCTGACAAATTTGAACATCCTTTCATGATAAAGGCTCTCAACAAATTAGGTATAGAAAAAGTATCTCAACAATAGAAGCCATTTACCACAAACCCACTGCCAATGCCATTCTGAATGAACAGGAACAAGATGAGGATGCCCACTCTCATCACTCCTATTTAAAATAGTATTGGAAGTATTAGCCAGAGCAATCGGGCAAGAGAAAGAAATAAAGGGCATCCAGATTGGAAAGGATGAAGTCAAACTGTCCCTGTTTGCAGATGATCTGATCCTATATAGAGAAAAAAATCAAAAGACTCTACCAAAAAACTCCTAGAGCTAATGAACAATTTCAGTGACGTTGCAGGATACAATACCAACATGCAAAAACCAGTAGCATTTTTACACCCTGATAACAAAGTAGCAGAAAAAGAAATCAAGAAAGCATGACCACTTACAATAGTCACCAAAACCAAAAAATGCCTAGGAATCAATCTAACCAAGGAGGTAAAAGATCTCTACAACAAGAAATACAAATCACTACTGTAAGAAATTAAAAAGGACACAAAAATGTGGAAAGATATTCCATGCTCTTGGATTGGAAGAATTAACATTGTGAAAATGTCCATACAACCCAAAGTGATCTACAGATTGAACGTAATCCTATCAAAATACCAATGATATTCTTCATAGAAATAGAAAAGCAACACTAACAATCATATGGAGCAACAAAAGACCCTGAATAGGCAAAGGAAAAAACATACTCAGAGACATATCACTACCTGACTTGAAATTATGCTACAGAGCTACAGTAACCAAAACAGCATGTTACTGGTATAAATACAGACACTTTGACCAATATAGAACTCAGAAATAAATCCACATACTTACATCCAACTGAGCTTCTACAAAGGCACCAAGAACATACATTGTGGAAAGGGCAGCTTCTTCAGCAAATGGTAGTGGGAAAACTGGATACTCATGTATAGAAGAATAACACTAGACCTATACATCTCATCATGTACCAAAATCAACTCAAAATAGATTAAGGACTTAAAAATAAGACCTCAAACTATAAAATTCTAAGAAGAAAACATAGGGGAAATACTTCAGGATGTAAGACTGTGCAAAGATTTTATGAATAGGACTCAAAAAGCACAAACAACAAAAGAAAAAATAAACAAATGGGATTACATCAAACTAAAAACCTTCCACATAGCATTGGAAACAATCAACAGAATGAAAAGACAACATACAGCATGGGAGAAAATATCTGCAAATGATACATCCAAGAAGCTGTTAATATCCAGGATATAAAAGGAACTCAAACAACTTAACAGTAAAAACAAAGAAACAAACAAACAAACAAAACAAGTAACAACTGAAAAATGGGCAAAGGAGCTGAATAGATGTTTCTCAAAGGAAGACATACAAATGATCAACATGAACATTAAAAAATGCTGAATATCATTCAGCATCAGGGAATTGCAAATCAAAACCACACTGAGACATCATCTCATCCCAGGTAGACTGGCTAATGTCCTTTCCTTTCTGAAGTTCCAACCCTTCTTGTTTCATTTTGATGATCTTTCTGTAGTCATTTTTTTTTTCAGGGTAAATTTACTAGTGACAAATATTCTAACTTTTCCTTTGTCTATGTGTTTATTTCCTCTTCTTTCCTGAAGGATGTTTTTGTCAGGTACAAAATTCACATTTAACAAGTCTATCCTTTTACTACTTGTAAGTGCTTTGCCACTGTCTTTTCAACTCCACTGTTTCAGATTAGAAACTGCTGTCATTCAAACTGATGTTCTCCTCTAATGCAGCATTTCCTTCTGGCTGCTTTCAAGATTTTTCCCTGTCTTTAATTTTCACGGGTTTAATTATGATGTAGCATGGTATAAATTTCACTGGGTTTATCTCATTTAGGTTTTACTTAACTTCTTGAGTTTGTAGATTTATGACTTCTGGAAAATTTGAGGAGTTTTCAGCCACTATTTTTGGCATACTTTTCAGCCCCATTCTCTCTCATCTCTCCTTTTGGATGTTTGATAATATGAATGTCAGCTCTTTGGTTTGTCCTACATGTCCCTGTGACTTTGTTTGTTAGTTTATTTATTTATTCAGATTGGTTTAATTCTATGCCTGTCCTCAGTTCATTGATTATATCCTCTAATGAGTGCTTTACTTTGGTCACTGCATTTTTTAATCTATAATTTCCACTTGGTTTTTGCTTCAACTGCTATTCCTTTCTTAGGTTTTCTAATTCTTCATGTTTCAAGAGAATTCATAATCACTAGTCAAATCACTTTTACGATGACTACTGTAAAATCCTTGTCAGATAATTCCAACATTTAATTGATCTTGGTATTGACATCTATTGGTCATCATTTCTCATTCATTTATGATTTCTCTGGTTCTTGATATGACAAGTAACTTTCACTTGTATCTTGGACATTTTGGATAATATATTATACTTTTTCATTTTTTATTTTTTCCTGGCAGCTGACTGGGACAGGGATGGAACCCTGGAACTTGGTGTTATCAGCACCATGCTCTAACCAATTGAGCTAACACTCCAGCCCCTGGATAATATATTATGAAATTCTGTAGTCTAGTTAATTCAAACTTTTGGGAAGGCAATCTCTCCTGTTGAGGTTTAGCACTTTGGTCAGGTGTGTGTGTGCATGAGCTTCTCTCTGGGCCCCACCCACTACCTCAGATGTGGAGCACTGACTTATACCACATCTTCACCTCCATGTGAGGTTGTAAGATCAGTTCTTGCTGGGTCCCTGTGTCACCAGGGATGGTTGATGCAGAGGAATGACTCATACTGATTTGTTGTTATCTCTGGCACCAGATGTTAACTATCCTTTGGGCTCTACTGACTCCAAAGAACAAGTGGAAAATCCCTGAGGAATAAGTGGCTCCCTCCCACCCTCCTGCCTTACTGGTACAGGCTGGCAGTGGTGACTCAGCTCTCCATTGCCCTTGCTGACACCAGGAAGGGTGTAAGCTGAGTGTTGACTCCCCCTCCAAATCCAATTCCTTCCTCCAGCTTATGCTAGGTTTTATTGGGGTCTCAGCTTTCTTGTTGGACCTGCTGAGGTCAGTGGTTGGAGGAGGGGAAAAAATGACAGTGACCACTGTTCTATTCTTCTTCCTTCAGTCTTCTTGCTGTAGCTGGGTGTGAGAGTTCGCCTTCTCCCCACGACTCACTGACATCTGAGGTGGTATTGGAGAGGGGATTGAAGAGCTTTCTAGCCCTGACTTGACCCACCTTGTTGGGGCTCATTGCCTGGTAGGGGCTAAGGCTCAGTTACCTACAACATAGCAATGGGGAAAAAATTCATTCTTTGAATTCCTCTGAGTCATATGCCAGAAATGACACAATAGTTTATCATCAGTCGTTACTTTTAGTTATCTCATAGCTGACAGCTTGATTAGTTCCTTCAAAGTTATTGAAAAGAAAGAAATGAAACTAGAAGATTCAAAACAGGATTTTTTTTCTACATCACAGTTGGTAATTCTTTTATAAAATAGGGGGAAGTTGATTGACAAAGACATATTTTGACCTTAACCAAAGATTTATTCTCAGGAGGGTTATGTTTAGGAAAGACAACATAATAATGTTATTGATGATAGAACATCTATGAATCACAATTTGAAGACTCCTGCTAGAGAGCATTAAAGGACTAGAGTTTCAAGACTCATACTAGATAAATCTAAAAAAAAAATGATTTTTTTTCTTTTGTCAAATTACAAGTTGCTAATGTGATGTACTGTGCCATACCATTTATATAAATTTTCTTTTGTGTGTGTATGTTTTCTCTTTTTTTAATTGAATTATAATTGATTATACATATTTTGGGGATTCAATGTTGACATATGTGGATCAAATCAATATTACTAGTATGTATATTGTTATAAATTGTACTCATTTTTTATGCCCCTTGTCCAATCTCTCTCTATCCCCCTCTCTCTCCCCACTTCCACCACAGATAACCCTAGATTTCTTCTCTCCCTCTGAAAGAGTAATGGTTACTCTGTTGATTTGTTGCCTAGATGATCTGTCCAATGCTGAGAGGTATGTCCAGGTCCCCCAATATTATCATAGAGCAGCTGCTTCTTCTGTCATGCTGGAATGGGTTTTGTGGAGAGAAAAATCCTTTTCTTTTCTTTGGTCTCTGCTGGTGACTCTTCTTGTGTCGATGCACTCCAGTGGCTGGTGGACCATCTGTGCGGTGGTTGTAACATCTAGCCACTTTTGAGGTAGCCATGGTTACTTTGGTGCCTGTGGTGGGCCACCCGCATGGAGGTGATGTTTTTGGCATGCTCCTTGGTGCTGGCAATGTGCCTGGTTGTGGGCAGGGTGTCTGTCCCCAGATCTATGCCCCGGGCCCCTGGGCAGTGCCCCAAGGTGCTGGTTGTGTGCCTGGGCCAGAACAAATATTGTCCTTTGCTTACTTCTAAAGCAGGAGAACTTCCTGTGGGAACCAGTACTTGAGCTGTGTTGTTGAGCTAAATTGCTGCTTTACTGCTGTTTCCATAGGGAAGGCTTTTTGTGCAGCTCAGGGTTTAATGGTTGACCTTATAGGTACTTCCAGCTCTCCAGAGACACGGTGCACCTGAGTTATATAGAAACTCTAATCTGGGCCTGAGTTTTTTCATCTCACTGCACCCTATGCAATTCTGCATTCCTGACCAGTCTCCTCTGAGTGGTCCTTCGCTGATTGGGGGGTGGATTGGCTGTCCCTGCTGTGCCCCAGTGCGCTCCCGGTGGGCCTATTTCCCCCACCGCCTGTGCTCCAAAACTTCCTATGGGATGGGCCCTGCACTGGTCCCATGCAATGACTCACTGGCCTCTGAATGGCTCCCTCTTTTCAGCTGTTCTGGCTCCTTGCTCCTGCATGGGTCCACAGGAACCCTATTAGTGGTCTTGCTGTCCTGGGGGCCACCAAGGCCCTCTTCTTTCCTGCCACCTCCAAGCAACTCCATCTGAAGGGCACACTCTGAGCAGTTTTTTCTTTCTCTCATCGTGGTTTCTCCCACCCTGATGAAGTCTGTAGGTCTCTCCTCCTCTTCCCTTGAGCTCCAGTGGCTCCAGCTTGGCTGTTGTTACATTTTTATAGTTGTAAATTTGTTGATCTGTGGGAGAGAGTGACGCTGGGGACCATCTATTCCACCATCTATATAAATTTTCAAAATATAAAATACAGTATTATGCAAAGGCAAATACACACGCATACACACAATGTGTAAAATTACATTATATATGAGGTAACATTATAAAAGTATTGAAGAGTGTAAGTTTCAAAACTTTGATTACCTGTGGAGATGGTTCAGGGCTGCTTCACTTAAATTTATATCTCTTTTAAAAGAAAATAAAGACTTAAATATAAAGAAAAGAGAGAGAGAGAAGGAAGACAGAGAGGAAGGAAGGAGAGAAAGAAGGAAGGAAAAAAGGAAGAAAGGAAGGAAGGGATCTTTTAAATGCCCTCAAAAAAATTGAAACAATTAAATATGACTTCCTAGAAACAAAAATAGTGGGCATATTATATCAAAGCTACTAGATGCTACTCTGGACATGAAGATTAAGGCTTATATTGAGATATATTATATTACATGTTCATAAAAAAGTAGAAATTCAAAGAAACCAGTATGAAAAGGAAACATGTTTTGTTTGCAAAGTCACAAAAGGATTTCATATAAACAAGAATTAAGGATTATTCTACAAAATGAAAACATTGTCATGTATAATTTCAATACATTTTACTAATTCTACATTTAAGAATTATAACAGCATCCATCTCTGTATCTGAAAGCATCATGTTGAATAGTATATTACAACATATTTAGTCAATTGTTCTATGGTCAAAACCGGTATAGAAATTGAACAAAAATATTTTAGTAAAAGAGATATAACAGGCAGGCTTAAGACTTTGACCTCTGGAATATCAGAGAGATACTTGAAAATTCATTCCCTGAAGAGCTTCTGAGAAGATGGGTTTGCCTCACTAATCCTTGTTCCCCACTGTGTCTGTGTACTATTAGCTATTTTTCCCGGAATGAAAACAATCACTAAGGTTATTGGTTATGCTAGACTGGAGACAATAAGACCATTAAAAATAACCAACTGTTTCTTTATTTTTCTGTGAGTAAAAGGGGGTAGGTGTCCAGCTTTAGCTGTTGGGTGGATTAAATGTTTTAAGCCTCATTTCATAAACCGGGCAGATTAACCATTATCATAAATTCTGAAATAAAATTCATAAACATAAATGAACATCTGTTTTACAGATTTACAGTCTGGTCATGCTCCAATTTTACTAAATAAGGGGAAAACTATAAGCTCAGTGTTTGTACTCACTACAACCAGTGAAATGTGGCTCAGGTGGCTGTGAGGACAGCTTACAGGATCAGGAAGGACAGGAACACATCCTTTCTGAACTGGACATCGTTGATGTAGTTGAGGAACTCTTTTCTACTCTTTCCATACTCATTAACTATTCCCTAATATCACAGAACAGAAAAGATAAAGCACCTCAAAACTGTGTTTGAACAACAGCTGAGTCTACTTTAGAGAGCAGAAAAAACTCTGCCATTAATCCTCTTTTCAGATGCTATCAGTCTGTAGAAGGGACCCCTTCTATTTCTGAAATTTTTTATCACACAATAAAATCAAAAGACATAGGAATGTGACTATTACAGCACCTCATATTCCAATATTGGGTTCCAACTCCATTTGAGATTGCGGTCTATTCACAGAACTACAAAATAACTTGAAATGTATCACACCTTGACAATTTTACTGTGCCATATTTTTAGGTATGTTAGCTCTGTTAAATTCCTGAGCTTATAATTGGATAAATATGCTGCATATATAATAAAAGTACAGTGCAGCCATGAATAGTATTAGTATAACAACAAATATGGATTTCTTTATTCTTTTTCCACATGCAGTAAATGGTATCTCATGAAAACTTTCTGAAATTAATTTGCACATTATATAATATCACGAATTGAATGTCATTAATAACCTGAGGAAAATGTATGATATAGCATTTTTATGTATTTATTATTTTATTTGAGGTTGTTGCTTTATACATTAATCACACAAGTTGGGTAGGAGGGTTAGTTTGCATATCTCAAGTAGCTGTTCAAAAGTGTAAAGCAATCTGCAGAGGACAGCAGAGTAATTGGATCCAGGTAGGGTAAAAGAAGCATTATCATTCCTATTTATACTGTTTAAAGTTCTGACTGATTATTCTATATGTGAATCTGGCTAGTAAATTACAGAGAACATATTGTTCAGTTGAATGTCTAAAATCAGGAAAAAATAGGTTAATAAATAAACAATCTCATAGAAATTTGAGATGTAGTGCAAGATATGTAAGAAAGTGTAGCAGAAAAGAACACAGAACAGACTAGCTGAAAATTGAAACTGGATTTCTCAGTTTTGGCAGAATGGCATTCTACTTTTGGTAATGGTAGTAGAGATTAAGTTGGATTAATCCTACCAATGGGTGTAGAAACTGAAGGGAAGTAGAAACTTAAAGGAATGGCACTGAGAATTTCATACAGACATAGATACAGATATACACATATATACATTTATATACATTAGGTATATATTTACCAGATGGTGCACATGGCACATCCCAGTTCTCCCCGTTAGGTCAAGAAGAAATTTTATAAAAAATCTTGGTTGTACTGACTTGAGGAGTCAGAGAACAAAAATTAGGGCTACCAGGATGGCAGGAAAATTATGGCAGAAATTCCTGAAAAAATGATATCACAGGGGAATCCCAAAATCTGCATATTAATCCCACCAAAATATTTGGTTGACCCCTATACAGCACATACAGGGAATAAAGTCCCAAATAGAAGGTCAAGAAACTGAAGCAATTTAGCTGTTGCCCATCATGAAAGAGATAGTAGAGTTACAGTCAAACCAAATTAATTCCATACTAGAATAAAAGCCAACACTTTTCAGTAGAAAATAGTGGAATCCACGGTCTCTACAATGTGTAATCCACAGATATTCAGTGCAGAAAAAAAATCACTAGAAAAGTAAAGAGTCTATAATCAATAGTCAAAAGAAAAAGCAGTCAACAAAAGTCAAACACTAGATGATCCAGATGTTGAAATAAGCAGAAAAGGACTTCTAAAAAACTATTAAAAGTATACCTAAGGTAAAAAAAAAAA